>NC_052359.1:46971365-47138825 GCF_009727055.1 Benincasa hispida
AGATAGATCTACAAAAAAAAAAATAGTTAAAACAAAAAAAAGTTAGGTCTACCAATAAATCGTTTATATCTACTAGACTTAAAAAAAATAACTATACAAAGAAAATCGAAGAAGAGAAATATAGTGTTCAACTAGAAAATAGATCACCATTTAAACGAAAAGGCAATAAAGCTAATTTTTTGTCAAAATTTGTGAGTTTTATAAAGTCTTCAATAGTTAATTTGTCCATAAATCAATCTTACCTTTTTTTAAAAAAATGATACGATTGAAACTTGTTTACAAGGATTTTTCCATTATTATTATTATTATTTTTACTAAAATTAGTGAAATTTGGATACAAGGTAAAATTACAACACTCAACGATAAGTCTAGATCCAATTTGGTAAATTTGAATGTTTAGGCTGAAAATTAATACAATAGGATAAGTTTAGAGGCATGATTATCAACTAATTCTAAATACTATATAATTATACAATTTGATTATTTATTCTTTTTCTTTCTTTTTTTTTAAACCTTTCTATCAAGTACCAAGTAACTTCATGTTATACTTTCAAACTCTTTGAATTGCTATTTTTCTTTTAATTTAACAAATGTGAGTATGAAGACCCAACTTTTACTATACATATAAGAGTTATAAACAACCCATTTGTACTCTTGAATCGGTTTCACATATCACATTCTTTGTCACCAAATATAGATCGTTAATCCATAATCAATCGTATTTATTTATCATTATAGTAAAATGGGCCTAACTCTATGGTAATTGGGATATATTTCTTATTTTGAGGTTAGAAGTTAAATCCTCTATCTTTGTTGTACTTTAGATTTTCGTTTTTTCAATTTTAGAATTTTCACAATCACAGTGTTTTCTATTTTTGTTTTTTTTTTTCCTTTTAATTCCTCAATTAGTTAATTACGGTTTTGGTAATATATTTGAGTCTCAAACTTGGGCCCCAAGGGGTCCACTCCGAAATCGAATTTGGGCCGAATTGCTTGGCCCAGCAATTTAATCAATTAAACTATTATATTTATTATTATTTTTTCCTACAATAAATAGGGCATTTGGTCTAGTGGTATGATTCTCGCTTTGGGTGCGAGAGGTCCCGAGTTCGATTCTCGGAATGCCCCATTAATTTTATTTTTTATTTTTTTTAATGTTAGTTAACCGACAATTTTGTAATACCACAAATACCCCTACAGAAAACACTATTCACCAAAAGGTTCTAAGGGCAATTTCGTCCAAAAGAGAATTCAAAATTAGCCTTTCATTTCTTTAGCTCACTGTACTGCAAATTCTGCAACTTTATCCTATCTTCTTCTTCTCCAAATTCTCGTCTCTTCTTTCTCTCTACAAAAATGTCTTCAACTCTCTCCACTGCATCTCTCCGATCCCCGTCTTCTTCTTTATCCTCATACCCATCAAATTTCTCCCATTCCCTCAAACCCACTCCTCTCAATTTCCCCTTTTCATTCTCCTCCACTAATCTCTCTCTTCGCCTCGTTCATCACCGCCCAATCTCCGCCGTCGCGGTGCCGGAGAAAGTTTCAGAAATCGGCGATGTCATCTCCCAATTGACTCTGGAAGAGGCTCGAACTCTTGTTGATTACCTCCAAGAGAAACTCGGCGTTTCTGCCGCCTCCTTCGCCCCTGCCGTCGTCGCCGTCGCTCCCGGCGCTGCTGCCGGAGGTGACGATGCGGCCGCTGCTGTCGAGGAGAAAACGGAGTTCGATGTTGTTATTGAGGAAGTGCCGAGTAATGCGAGGATTGCGGTGATTAAGGCTGTTAGGGCTTTGACGAGTTTGGCGTTGAAGGAAGCGAAAGAATTGATTGAAGGTTTGCCGAAGAAGTTTAAAGAAGGAATTTCGAAGGAAGAGGCGGAAGATGCGAAGAAGCAGCTTGAAGAAGCTGGTGCAAAGATTGCTATTGTTTGATTTAGCTGGTTAGTTTCTTCAATTCTTAAGGTTTACAATGTAGGCATTCTGGTGGAATTAGAGATGGGGTTATTTTTTATTTATCATTAACTGATGAAGAATTTAGTTGATATTCTGTTAATGAATGCCTTATTGTTCCTGTATTTTTGTGTGCTCGATTCTCAAGTGCTGTATATGTGTTTGCATGCTCTGTTCTCTTGTTTTTTCTTGCTCATTATGTGTCTGTTAAAATGCCAACAAGAATTTAGTTGATATTCTGTTAATGAATGCCTTATTGCTCCTGAATTTTTGTATACTGAATTCTCCACTGCTATAGCTGTGTTTGATTGCTCTGTTCTGTTGTTTTTTCTTGCTCATAATGTGTTTGTTAAAATGCCAAAATGAACTTTGCTTAGGCATTCTGATGAAATTGAAGTTGGAATATTTTCTTTTCAATTGTTGATTTTATCAAGGCTAAACCATATAAAATGAGAGGAATAAGATTTATCAAGAAAGCGGCAATAGGTAGTACCCATTCTTCCTATAATTTCATAGGTACCCTGTACTCAAACAAAAGAGACCAAGCAACATTAAGGAGATGCCAATGCTTGCTGTCAACCATAGAGTTTTGTTCAGGCCGTCCAGCACTCAAATGCCAATGAATAACACCTTTAGATTGGGAAATGACCAACTCTGATGCATTATCCAAATGAAATTGTTTGATAGAAGCCCTAAGTTTCAATCAACTTGAATGAATGAGGAACAGTTAGAAGAGCCATGCACAATGGTAAAAAAAAGTAATGATTACCAATATTCGTATAAGTTTGGCATGGCCCCAAATGTCACAATGAATTGAAGAATTAGCGAAAGGACAAACTAAACAAAGTGCAGAAGTATTTATCTTAGTAACGACCTTACTTGAACATGATCTGTTCTATAGGTTGTAAAACTGTGAGTTCTAAGAAGTATTTATCTTAGTAGAATTGGAATATTATTATTCGAGGGGTATCCAAGACAAGCATGCGAAGTATTGAAAAAAACAAGATTAAAAGTAGTGTAAGCAGTGGCACCAACATTGAGTCAGAAATCTATGCCGAATCTTAGTTTTGCTAATTGTCATAAAAGGAAACCTGTCTTGAAGGTGACTTAATCATCATCAGATTGAACCAAAATAGGTAAATTTGTAGTTAAGGCCCCTGATGTAGGTGAGATTGAAGCAAAATGATGGAATGAACATCAGGTTATGGATAATAGTATGAGTTGTTATCATGCGATAAATATCACCAATACAATCCTTAGCACGCCAGGAATAGGATGCAATGTTACAAACGAGTCTTGAGGGTAACGATTATGAAATGATGCTCCCGAAACAAGGATCCAATGCTTAGATATAGGAGCAACATTAGAAACAGAGAGGCAAATATTCGTAACATGTGAGATGAAAAATCAGATTCACTGTCGACTCTGCTTTGGTCAAACGATATTGTAAGGGTGCTAGTAATCTTTGATATCGATCAATACGATGCAGAGAGATGATATGTGGAGCATGAACAAGCGCCATTGTTTAAGATGTTGATAGGAAACTTTATTGTATCATAAACTTCCATAACTTTTAACAAAACTTTGGCGAATGGTTATATGTTTCTGTCGAAATAAATCGTAACTATTCTACTTGATTTGTATGTTTATGCGACTAGACTTTTCCTATGTATTCAAAACATTGTTTCTTATGTGGTTTTCTAGTTTGTTAAGCCTGACGTAAGAAAACCCATGTTTTATACTATGCATATATCTCATGAGAAACAAGTTTCTAATTTATCACTCAACATACAGATACGTGATATACAAACTCAAACTTCCCAACCCAAACATCCTCGTAAACTGTTTTTCTTTGTCATTAAGTCATAACAGTATAAGTTAGGAGTACAACAAAAAACCAACAAACAAAAGCAATTCAAACCAATCCATTGGTTTGGTTTGGTTGTTAGTGTAAAATCGGACATATTAGTTTGTATTTGAATGAAACAAAAAATTATCCATTCAGTTTGGTTTTTCTTATCGAAATATTATGCAAAATCAAACCGAACTGATGATATATATACCCTTAAATTTTGATGGATAATATATTGTTAGTATTTATTATGGTGTATGCACGTTTATTGTATAAAAGTGACTCAATTATTATTGTCTGAAAGTAAAGAAACAAAAATACCCAATAATAACCCCCAAAAGAAAAGAAATAGGTCAAAATTTAAATTAAAATGACCCATTCAAAACAAATTTTGAAATTTTCAAAAAAAAAAATAATAATAATAAAGGAAGGGAAAGTTCACAATCGGGCACAAAATCGAAAATCAATACAGCATGGAACTAATCCAATCAAAATGTAAATCATTGGTTTTGGCTTTTATCGGAAATCGGTGTGTTCTTTATTTTATAAAATCAATTAGTTTTATATGGTTCTTGATTGGTCCCAAAATTAAGAAAATCGAATCGACTATCATCTTTAGTCTAAGGTGTAATGAGACTAAAATATGGGTTAGCTTCTTTATGATTTTGAAATGTTCGATTCCCTTCCTAATTTGTATCAAATTTATTTTTTAAAGTTTTAAATGGAGACATTTAACGTGTAGAGTTGAATTGTGTTGGTAATATTTGTCTATGGAGTTAGAAAATTTGTGGTCAGAGCACAAAATTGAGTTTAGTTGAATCAGGAAGTTTGTGTTTGAGGTATTACTTTAAGTTGAGTTATTGTGCTAGGAATATTTAATGTAGTTTTTTTTTTTTTTTTTTTGTTACCTAATGAAGTCACACATGTTTTCCCCAAATTTTCAACTGTTAGTTGAGATGTCAATATAAAAACTTTACATCTATTTCATAATTGGCTACGTATAATTATTGCACTCAATAACTGAAGGCCAAATACTTAGTTTATAATTTTTACTAACTCAACCTAGCTCAAATTAATGAGATAAACACTTTTTATATGACAAAACGATAAGGTTATGTTATGTTGAGATAATTTTTATGAGAAATGAAAAGCATATAACCTATTAGAACATTCAACGTATTTGATACAAATATGAAAGTTCATAAACTAATGTTATAGTTAAATTCTTTTGGGTAAAAGAAAGAAAAAGGGTGATTAGACAAATGGCAAAATGAAATTGTGTTTTAGATAAATGACCAAACAAATTTTTGTTTATGAAAATAGCTAATCAACTAAATCCAATTTAATGATGGACAATAATACTCCTACACCAAATCCCTACAATTACGTTGTATTTCAAACTATATATATATATATATATATCTAACAACCTAAAATGAGATTTAATCTCATGAATATGAATTTTAAATATGAGTAAATAAATAAATAAAATATTTAAATGAAGTAGTAAATTCAATCTCATTTAATTTTATAAAACAATATCTAAAATAATCACACAAACAAAAATAACTTAAAAGCTACAAAATCTTAACAAATATAATTAGAAATTAATGATGGAAAACTAGAAATGTTATTCGGTTGGTTTTCATAATTTAGCTACGAAATAAGGATAAACAAATCCCTTTTTCAAAATAACTATTAGATGAAGGCATTCAGATGCAAATACCATGTACTAAAAAATCACTTTAAGACTTCAACATATGTTACACAGAGTAAAAACAATCGAAATCTTCGTTAGTCTAACCGATGCAAATAGCTAGAATCCTTAGTCATATTTTATCGCACACCTATAACTTAAATCCCAAAAATACGTTTAATAACTAAAATAATTTATCAAAATTTAGCCATGCAAATGCAAAATACCATGTATGACTATTAGTAACAGCTATACAAATACTTTGTATTAAAAACCTAAGTTTTTAGTGGGAATAGGAAATTCCGGAAACAACTTGGTTAAAATCTAAACTATCAATTCTCCTCATCGCTACATTCTTTACAATTTACATTAGATTTATCAACACTACATTAGAAGTACCTCTCATGTGGCTGACTCAGTCCCGACTCTTCTATAGAAATACTAATTCTCATCAAATCTCCAATTCATCTTTCATTATATTCACCATTGATTTAGAAATTTCATAAATTAATATGCATAAACATCCTGGATCAATTTGTAAACCTTAATACTAAAAAAAGATTATATATCTTAAAAAGATGGATAACTTTAATAATGGTCACTAGGTTTTTGCTATACATATATTTGAAGCCAAGGCCGTCAACATAACCAAATGGCTATAAATCAGAAATGTAAAAACTGGCCAAAATTCAAAATTGGTATTTACTTTTTTGCTATTCTGTACCATTTTAAAAAAAAAAATAAAAAAAATAAAATCTTGCATATACACACCATTTTCCAACCATTAATACCATTAGTTTGGGCCATCACCAGCCCAAATTCAATGGGCCTTTTAACAACGGCCCACACCGAGCCCCGAGTGAAAAGGCCCAAGTATTAAGCTATAAAATACCCCGAGACAACCTCGTTTCCAAACCCTAATTTTCAGAGCCACAGCTCTCCGGCGAATTCCCTTTCCTGTCGCAGCCGCCGGCCATCTCTTTCACTTTAATATTTCTTGTTCCATTTTCATTTCTGTTATTACGGCGAGGATGATTATTGCTCTAAATTTCTGACACCTCTTGTATGAGAAGTGCGTTCTGAATAAGATCGTTCTTCTTTGAGCAGATTCAGCAACTCTCTGAGCCATTTTTCTCTTTTCAAACATTTCGATGTTTACACTATTTAAAGTTTCTTTAGATATGTTTATGGGCCTTTCGTTTCGCTTTGCATAAAGTCGAATCTTGCATTTTAACGTAAGTTATCATTTAATCTGCCGTTGTTTCGTTGTACTGTATAAGTGTGGCGGAGCCGCCGTTCTCCGATGGTTCTTCATTTGGCTGGAGATCGCTGTGGGAGGTTATTGTTTTTTAGATTTTTTTAGGGATTTGTTTCTTTTTCGCAGCTAAGCCTGATGCAATTAGCTTTTTAAAACTAGTACCGTTCTTGGAGGTTTAAAACCAGTGAATATTAATATATCGATATTTGTCTTAAAATATTCTCTCTTATGTTAAACGATGATTATAGTTGATGGTAGATTATTATTATTGTGTGAAATTTGGCTAGGTTATCTCTGTCCTTGGAAACCTTTATTTTTACGGAAAATAATTAAGAAAATCCCAAGGAAAAATGCCCAAATGATGACCTCTGAGGACACAGTAATAAACTCACATTCACGATATATAACAAAATTCAAACTCACATTGTAATTTTCGAATTTACAAAAACGCCCTTAAATGATGGGAAAATAAGTCTAAAATTATTTTAAAAAGAGTTTAAAAATGCTCCTACATCAAATTTTTCTTCCAAGAATTTCGAAAAAATCTAAGGAAATTATTTAAGTGTCACCTCAATTTTTTCAAGATAGTTTATTTTCAAAATTAAATACTGAGCAATAACTAACTGTTTGTTTGGTAATATTCCCAAATAGATCCTATCATAATATTTATTTAGAAAGATTTTATCAAACATGAGGATCCTGTATGAAGTTTGATCAAACCACAATAGTAAATTTATTTATTTATTTGTTTATTATTATTTTTTTAAAAAATTTGCTCACT
Organism: Benincasa hispida; assembly: GCF_009727055.1. Classification (NCBI taxonomy): domain Eukaryota; kingdom Viridiplantae; phylum Streptophyta; class Magnoliopsida; order Cucurbitales; family Cucurbitaceae; genus Benincasa; species Benincasa hispida. Next base: position 46,978,903 of record NC_052359.1, read on the forward strand.
CTATTGAATCAATCAAATGTACTCAATTTCTATTATGGAGCCTCTAGTTGCCTTTAGAGTTGGGATATAAGTAGGGTAAGTAGAAACTAACATTTAGAAAACACACTCAATTTTCTACTATGCTTGTGTTCAGAAAACTCGTAGCTCCATCCCGGTCAACATCTTGCTCTTGAGGGGTCTTAGAATGCTTCCACTTATGTCTAGAGGAAGGGAAGAGCCTCTTGCCATCTTTTTTCTAGTCGGGATTCCTTTATGCCTTATCCTCTCAAGAGATGTAAATGATAGACATGAAGCTAGAGAAGATATAGGAGAGCACGATGAAATAGATTTTGTTTCCTCAATCTAATAGTTACATAGACAGAATACAATGTCTTATCCTTAGAGGCTGCCCTTGAGTCCATTTGTAGTGTGCGTATTCCTCATTTGTTGACTCCTAGTAGAGAAAACCTCAACTTGCCGATGTGGATTGGAAGTTTAGCCTAGCTTTTCTCTGGTTTGCTAAGATCGAAGCTGTTGAAAGATTACCTCCCCCAACGAATGTAAAAACCTAAAGTTTCCTTGGTCATGTTGGCCTTTATTGCAAATTTGTTAAAGATTTCTCGAAGATCACGTGACCGATAAGTATGTTTTGCAGATTTTTTGTTTTTTTTACGGAAATTGTTTACAAGCATTGGTCATGACACCTGTGTTGATCACACCAGGTTGGTCACTCCCCTTTGAGTTGATGTGTGACACTAGTGATTATCCGATGGGAGCCGCTTTGGTTCATATGCTAGCAAACGGCCACAATTACATTTTGGTGGTTGTCGATTATGTATCCAAATGGGTTGATGTCATTTCATGTGCCACAAATGATGCGATGACAGTATCTAAATTTCTTTAAAAACATATCTTCACATGCTTTGGCACCTTTCGGGCGATCATCAGCAATGAAGATATGTATTTCATAAATCGCATCATTAGCAAATTATTGATTAAATATGGTGTGTATCACAGGATAACAACATCATACTACCCACAGACAAATGGTCAAGCAGAAATTTCCAGTCGCGAAATCAAGTCCATTCTAGAAAAAGTCATCAATATCACTCGAAGAGACTGGGTGTAGAAGCTTGATAAAGTACTTTGGGCTTACTACACCACATGTAAGATGCCTATAGGGATGTCTCCCTATACGTTGGTTTTTGGGAAAACATGTCATTTGCCTTTGTAACTCATGGACACCCATAAGACCATTTCCAAGGTCGCTGTCGTGCCCTCATCCTCTAAACTAGCAGCTTCTTCATCCAATCCCCAGGCCCTTCATTGGCAATACAAAGTAATTATTCCAACAAATACACTCCGACTAGAAGAAATTCCAACCGTCCATCTTCATACCCCCTCGTCTAGCACCCGTTCGTTCTCTCAACTCGCCTTCTCTCTTAACTCTGTGACTTAGTTGGCCATATTTTTCCCTCAAGGACTAGACCTTTCAAGATCATCTTCAAGAAGGGAAACCCAAGTTAGAGAGGCCATCGTAGGACCGGTCGAGGAGAAGGCTCGTCTTAACAGTTCTGAGTTGGGAATGCATCCAATGCAATCATGCACCATTGACCTGGTTGGCGCTAGCGAGACGAAGAGAAACAAGCGAGAAGTCTTCCGGAAATTTTTTGAGACAATGCGACCTTTAGAAAGTTTAGACGATGAGGGAATGGTTAACTAGCCAAGCAAGGAGTCGGCTGGCAAAGAAATGAGGTTTGTCGCAAGAGTCTATCCCTACGGCGAGTGGCCCTAAAGCGTTGGCATAACACATGGAAAGCCGTTAGTGCTAAGGATGGGCTCGTAATGAAGTTGTTTGTTGCATTTGAAAAGAAGCACACGATAAATAAGAAGAATGCCGAAGAAAAGAAAATGGTCATAAGGCCTGAGCAAAAGGATTTAGAATAAGAGAGGAGAGACAAGGCAACCACATCTACGGTTAATCTTGAAGAAATAGAAGAGAAAAAAGAGGTGATGCCCTTGCGACGAAAGAATACCAAAACAAGGGAGATGAGGCACACCTCAAAAACACAAGAAGAAGAAAAAATGATTCTCCCTATGTCCTCTGGGGAGCGGTTGGTGGCCCAATTGGCTGAAAGATAAAAAAAAATAAAAGAAAACTTCCAGGACTTGAAGAAGAAAGCACAAAGTCTTATTATAGCAATCGAGTTTCAAAAAGAAGTCCGCGATGAGGAAATTGAAGAAGCCAGCGAAGCAACAAGAAATAGGCCCATTGAATCTAAGGAAATGGATAGCACAGATAGAGTCGCGATAGAATTTGAGAAGGAAATGAGAGAAAAATGTGATACGGAGAAAAAGAGGAAAGAGGAGAAAACTCAGTGCATCACCAAAAATATTAAGGACATCGGAAAGGAAAAGAGAAAGATGGCAGTAGACGAGGAAAAGAAGAAAGAGGTTGCAAGAAGGAAAATGCAGCCTAAGAAAAGTGAAAGTCAGTCACTGAATAGAAAGGATATGCCGAGAAAGAGGCAAGAAAAGGGAGAAGGGAGTAATGCTTCTATTGGCCCTGAAGAAAATAGAAAAGAAAAAGGAAAAGACAAACTAGATGTTGAGGTAGAGAAAGTGCCCAAAAAGCAATCATCATTGCTATTGGAGATGAAGTTTTTCCCTGAGGCCACACCACTATCCGCATTCATAATGAATTTCATCAGCAACATGAGGTGGCGAGACTTTTTCAAGGGACCTCAAAATCTCAAACCAAGTATGGTCCATGCATTCTTTGAAGGGACCCCTCATCCCAGCAAATACATCCCTCAGATAGGCAATGGGAAAGTTGGTTTAGGCGCAAGGAGGATAAATGCATTATTCAACTTACAAACTAACCTTGAAGCTGAAGAGAATAGAATAATTGAAGAGCCAACACGTAAGGAGATGAAAGATGCATTAAGAGTTTTGGCGAACCCAAGGTCGAAGTGGATCACCTCTGCTAAGGAGATCAAGACACTATCGTCATATAGCCTAACTCTGGAGGCAAATGTGTGGTTTTACTTTGTCAAAAAAAAGCTATTCCCAACCATGCATGACAGCTCCATATTAAGGTATCGAGTAATGGCGATTTATTACATCATGCGATGCATCCCCATGGATGTCGGATGCATCATCGCAACCCAAATACAGGCTATATTTTTAAACCTAGGGGGCAACTATTCTTCCCCTTTCTTGTAACAAAGCTATGCGCTGCCCAAGGGGTTTTTGAAATGAAGAAGAGGTGCCTGTTAGGGGAGTCATCACAAACAACAGTCTCCGACGACTGTTGAAGAATTCACCTCTTCAACCTGAAGCAGTTAAGCAAGAAAAGACTAAGAAGCAGCCTTCTTAGTCGCAAACAACACCTCCAACGCAACCTCCCCAACCTTAGAGAAGAAGGTTGGTGAAAAAGTTATTTGAACAAATCGCGCCAAACATTGAAGAAAAATTACTCAGTGCACCTTCTTCACATGTTGAAGAAAGGAACTTGATCACACCACCTCGGGCTGAGGATAAAGACAGATCGCCCTTCTTCTGCCTCGATCTGACTGAAAAAGAACATGAAGAAGAGAAATCCCCCTCGCTGCAGCCCAGGCTGCAGACTCCTTCATCGTGCCACACTGAATCTAAAGTTGAGATCATTTCTTCAACTCAAGAGAAATTGATAAGGGATTAGGCATTGGCGAGGTTAGTAAGCATCCACCAGGTGTTGAAGAAGGAACTCAATGCAACATTTCTCCTACACCCGAAGAAGAATCAGTTGATGTGGACTTTGATGACTTGTGCAAGTTTTTGCATGACGACCTTCGAGAACCAATCTTAGGGAGTCTTGAAGATTTTTTGCACAAACAAGTCACACTTTTGTGGAAAAACAACAAGAGCTCGTGCAACAACAAGTCAAGCTGCGAGAGTTTGTTCAACACCAATCACAACAAACTCAATGCCAACAGATCTTAATGAGGAACTTCATTCGACATCAGACGTTAAGGAAACATGAGCAGTTTTGCTTCAAACTTTAATACATTCAAGAAGTTCTTGCTCAACTCTTGATAAGACCTATTATCCTACCGCATCTCCAATAGCCCGTACAGTTTCTAGTGGAAGAAAATTTTCCTCCGCAGCCAAATGGCAACAACAATGCAGGCATAAATTAAATTTGGGGGTGTCTTCAAGTTTTATATTTCATTCAATTTCTTGTACGCAGTAATCATTTCATATTAGTTAATTGCATTGAACGAATTATTTTGTTCAATCCATTTTTCTTGTATCCTTTCCTTTCGCTAGTTTCTTGTTTATATTATACTCTTTTAGTATTTCTCCTTTCTTTGATGCGTTCTTTCGTATGACCTCAATGATGATACTTGTGCTAATCTACCTAGATATGTTATGATAAGTCTCTACTACTTAAACCTTAGGAAAAATTTCTTGAAATTAGTATGCGTGCAAGTTTTACCTCAAACCTCTTTTGTAAAATTTTTCAAGGGCTATTGCATAATTCGATTTTAGCAATGAAAACCTTGTTGTCTTCTAAATTTGAGAGTAGGAGAGATTTGAGCTAAGTGCGTTCATAATTTTTTGAAAATCTCCTTGCTCATTTAATTTTTCACTTCCATATATATGTGTGTGTATGTGTGTTTATATGTATGTATGTATATATAATATTTTTAAAAGTGACATTGAGATTAAAACCTGCTCGTAGTTAGATGTCCACATTACGACCGTGGGGGCAAGCTAAAATGAAGGTGGAAATCATGGTCAATACAGAAAAAAAAATTCCTAAGGCAAGAGTTGAGTTTGAAAAAGACTCTTGCTCATAGTTGGATGTCCGCATGATACCCGTGGGGGTAAGCCAAAACGAAGGTGGGATGTCTGGATCAATGCATAACTACTTAATAATATAAGGAGTAATAGAGAAATTTTTGCAAAACTTTGAACCATAAGCTCATTTCTGAAAAGAAATATAAGAAAGCGTCGGAAATGAGTAATGAAACTATGAAGAATAAGCTTGTTGCATTTAAGATCTAGAAATGTTTTCATAAGAAATAAAGTTGGAGGAAGGATACAAGCCGAATAAATCTTGAATTATGAAGCACTTTGAGAGATCTAGTTAATGTGTCGAAGTGAGTTGAGGAATATACTAAAACTTTAAATATATGCTTGAGGATAAACATTGTTTTAAATTTGGGAATATAATAACTTGTAGAAATACAAGTTATTTTGCCTTTTTATTGAGAACAATTAGAAAAATTTAGAGGAAAACACATTAACTTGACTAAGAATTCATACAAATAATCATATCTTGCGATCATATGCATACAAGACTAATAATCCTTGAAAGTGTATTTGTCACTTTTGGATGCAAGATTCAAATGAAATGAGGAGAAAAGTCAACCAAAGAAATAAGCTGGAAGCCATGATCGCATAGAAAGAATACCCGACGACCAACTTTACAATGCATAGCACCACACGATGAGCTGAAATAGGACGAATAGAAAATGAAAAACGCATGGGTGATGGAAGTCAAATCAACAAAACAAGTTGGTAGCTGATGTGTGACGTTCTTAGCAGAGCCAATGGATCTCTGACACGAAGCAAGTGGCGTAGCAGGACATGAAATTTAATGCGAGGTGTCAACATAATCATTAGAAAGAAGTGAGGAACCTTCTTCTCAATGCCTATAAATAACCCTTCGAATAATCGACCAGATATAGAGATTTTCACCATCGATAGAGGTTGAAACTCTAGCAAGCTTCTGCCCTAAATCCGCCATAACCACCACCTTTTCGAGCTTTCCTCATTTGTATTAAGTTTTTTGAGATTGAACAAGCTCTTATTTTCCTAATATGAATGCAATTACTTCCATATTCTATCCATCCATGTCTACTTTCACAAGCATGAGTAACTAAATTCCTCATGGGTTGAGAAAGATAAACTAACATTTTTACTAAATTGTGCTCAAGTGGGTATTCATCTTGTTTAATGCATATAAAAAGGTTTGCTGAGATCAAATCGACAGATTGATCTGAGTAAGAAACAATCTACTACTTGAGAAAGTAAGAGATTACGGAATTTGTTAAACAAGGATATAAGTAACTTTAGAGATAAAGTTAACCTATCACAACCAAAACTCATTGCATCATCCTAAAGATAGGACACTATGGCTCAAAACACCGAGAGGTGAAGTTATTACTTTAAGAGTTTATCGCATGAACGCATGACTTATGCATCATTAGGAAAATGTTAGTGGATCTCTCTCAACCCTATCTAGTCATTGATGTTTAATTCATCCTCAACTCGCATGACTTCATTTAGCACTTGCAATTCCTATCGTATCCATGTCATCATTCAATTCACTAGTAGTATAATTATTCTTGAAGGAACTTGTATTGAAGAGATCCTTCGACAGAAGCGGATCATCCAAATTCCATTAATCATTGAAAACATAATTTACAGTAAACATACAATAGATATGCATTTAAAGTTAAATTACAGCATGCTTTTACAAGAAATAAAGGGTTCAAGATACATTATCCTTGAAGAACCTTTCTTCTCGTAAAACTCCCTAGAACAGTCACGAGCCTCGAACAGAAACAACAACTTTTGAAGACCTTATTCAGGATTTTCTTGTACCAAACAAGGAGGACACTACCACAACGAGCCTTTGGTATTCTCGGGGTGAGAACCCAGGAGTGGTGGACTCTGACTATTTTGGTTAGGAGGGATAGTTTGAGCGTGGAGGAAGAAGATTGAGGAGCATATAGAACATTTCTGCAATTCTCAATCATTTAGCAAAATGTCAATCGTAGAGCCGTTTCCTAGAGGAAGAAAAGAAAACCAATTTGGTTTTCTTTTCTTCCTCTTGCCACAAAAACAATAACCATCCACTAAGGTGGTTGGAGAGAAAAGAGGGAAGTTATTATTCAAAATAATAAAATAATATAAATAAATATGATAACTAACTTATCATATTATATTTATATTAAATTATATGTTATATCAAATATAACATATAACCTATAGTTTTAATATTGTATCCCATACAATATAAGCTATAGTTTTTTTCTCTATTTTATGACATTTAATATAAATCATATTTATATTAAATTTAGCAACTATTTGAATCTCTTTCAAATATTTATTTCTCCAATTAATGTATCAAATACATTATATCAATTATATCATATATAATTGAATTAATGTAATTATATCATATACAATTAAATTTCCTCTTATTAATTTGAACAATTCAAATTAACCCAAAAACTTATTCTCAACATAATCCTTTTGAGCTAGAAAGAAGACCATATGGACCACTAGCTTGAAGCTCCAACGGTACGTGAATAAATAATTAAACTCTTTAATTACATTATCCACCATCCGGTAACTGTCGGACACTCTACTAAAGATCGACAGTTGCGCTCTTCGTATTACAGATATATTTTAGTGTCCATTGGATATAACCAATCAATAGTACGATGACCCTTCACAAATTGCTCGTAAGTACACTGGCCACACCTTCTATTGGCTCGAGAGGACTTGGTCATAGTGGGACTATGACTTATTGTTCATTAGAGGAATAAGTGGTACTATTGATTGGTAATTTGGCCCAGTGTTTTTGGACATAAAACCCAACGTACTCCCACTTGAGCTAAAACTCTAGTTAATGGAATGTATATAAAATAAATAATCCAAAGCTGAAAATGTCAAATGTTTAAGCACATTACATGGAAACTAAATATACAAATACAATAGACTAGGGCATCCTTATACTCATTACACATCTCCCACTTGCCCTAGATTATACTATATACATGTCTCGAAGACCTAGACCCATATAAACACCTCAAGAAATTCCATCTCATTTGTAGGGGATGAGGCCAAATGGAGTGACTCAAGAGCAACTCAACATGAGAGTATTCCCCTTTTCTTTGAAAGGAGAAGCGAAGGATTGGCTCTACATCCCATCCTGATACCAGGATGTATCACGTCATGAGAGGAGATGCAACAACAGTGTTAAGTTTTATGTCCTAAAACTCGTGGTTTTGTAAACATTAGAATTTATTATGAGAATTCAATAAAGTTGTTGTTGAATATATTGTTTTTTAGAAATCCAATAAACCCAAGTTCCTTGACTATTATATGAGTACTTGAACTTTATGTGGAGACATACAAGTGGGTCAAGTTTGATTAAATAGTCAAAATGATCTATAGTATATGAATAAGGTTGGGTACCTTATTTTGGTAACACTATTGGATGCGGCCTACTTTGTAGTTGTTACAAAGAGTTGTAAAGTGCTATATACGAAGTGATCATAATTCGTGCATGTTAAGACATGAGGAGTGAGAGTGTCTTATGCAAATGAGTTTTGTGCAAGATCGGATCACGAAACCTGTCACTCTTACTTTATAACGCTGTTTACTATTTAAGATTGACTATTTCAAAGTGATGACCTAGGTAACTTAACCTTAATCCTGAGCTAACTATGAACTCTTGTTTGTTTGGGATTATCCTTTGATCTACAAACGGTGAGAGTAGACCAATTGCCTCTACGCAATAAGCTTACCATTTCTGGGATAAGACCAGATGAATAGTTGAAAACATCGGGTGCAAGAGGGAATTCACTCCTACCTGGTTAGGGTTAGTAGAGAGGTTGTTCTCTTCAAGTGCTAGTTGAAAACATTGGCTTGAGATGGATTCGATTTGTTGAATGGATCACAAATTAATTGTTCATTAGGGGATCAATAGAACTTAAGGAACAAGAGGTAATTTCGGGGGTAAAATAAAGATTCGACCCATCCATTATTACAAACAACCTGTGAAGGGTTAACTTATTAATCATGGTCATATCGAGTGGACATAATATATCTACAGTGAGGGGAGTTCAGCTATGGGCTTTAATGGAATCACCCATTACTTAACGAATGGGGGTTAGATCGATCTAATGAGTTTAGCCGATTAATCTCAGATCGTTGGAGCCCATGATCTGTAGGTCCGCGAGGTCCCCCCTATTAGCTCGTAAATGGATAAGCTCTAAAATAGCGTGATAAGTTAATTTAAAGTGGTCAAATTACAATTAAATGAATTTGGAGAAATAATATTTAAATATGATTTAAATATTTGAAGATGGAATTGTGTTAAAAATTAATTTAATATTTGATATTAAATTAATTAGAATTATTTAAATTGTTTAAATAATTATTTATTATTTTTATTAAAGAAAATTAATTTATGAAATTAATTTTGTAAAATTAATAATATTTTCAGTTTTATTAAATAAAATTGATTTTTGAAATCAATTTTGATAAAATTGAAAAAGAAAAGAAAAACACAAAGTTGGAAAATTTGATTTTCCATTTACTTCATGAACTAACTCACCAACAACCCACTTTAACTCTTCATTAACTCCAAGCATGAGGTGCATCTCATGCAGCAAACTTTTTTGCATGAATGTCTGCAATATATAGAAGATTTTGGAGTGTTGGAGGAGGCAACCGAATAAAATTCTGAGAAAAAGTTGAGAAAAGAAGGGTGTTCTTCTACATGGTTGCTGCTGTGAGCTTCTCCAAATTCCTTTAATTCCAGCTTATTTTAAGTCCCACTACTCAATCTTGAGCTCCAAGAGGATAGTAGGGAAGATCTTGGGGTGGTCTACAACAAGTTCTTGTGGAGATTTGCACCTGAATCGAAGCTTAGAGGAAGTTCTTCAAAGGTATGTCATGAAACCCATTTTTTTCTGTTGAAGCATGTTTTCTTTTCTGCCAAAATTAATGAATTAGAGTGCTTATGGATCCTGGTTTCTTCCGCTGCACATTGGTACCTTACAACAACTGGTATCCGAGCATCAATAAGCATTCAATTCGGTTTAATTTTGGTTTGTTGGGTGTTTTATATTAGAATTATGAAACTGCTTTATTGATATGGTTCTTTTAGTTTTGGCTTTTAATTTCGCTTTGATTTTCCATTTGAATTTGTAATTGGCTCTTGCTTGATGAGCTTTAATGTGTTCCCAAGTGTCTATAATTTATTTGGAGTCATTAGAGTTGGATTTAAGCTATAAATCGAAGAAACAAGCGAAGAGGACGAGAGTTGCAGTTCCAGAAAATCAGCCTCTGTTCTTACCGTCGTTCAATAGCTAAACGATCGTTTAGCTTCATGCGTTAGACGATGTGAAGAAAAGCTAAGCGATCGTGTAGCTTTGGGCATTGATCATTGAGGTATTGTGTGCTAGACGATCGTGTACCTACTGGAGCTAAACGATGCATTGTATTACCACTTCGGGTGGGAGCTAAGAGATGCGATGAAGAGCTATATGATAGACCTGAACGATTGTTTACCTTTGATCGGGAGCTAAACGATCCGTTGAGTTGCTAAGCGATAGCGCTTTGCGATCGTCTACCTCTATGCAGCAGCTAAGTGATGCATCGAGATGCTAAGCGATAACACTACGCAATCGCTTAGCTATGTGCGGTAGCTGGACGATGCGTTGAATGCTATGCGATGGCATTAAGCTATCGTTTTCATTTTATGTGCGCTAAACGATCGACTTCATGCGTTAGACAATGGAGCTAAACGATCGTGTAGTAAATTGTTCGTGCTAAACGATGGAGTTGTGCGATAGTGGGAGACACTAAGCGATCATGTAGCTTCCTTTGGCACTAGATGATGTCATTATGCGATAGGAGGAAAATACTACACGATCGGTAGTTTCGCTAAACGATCAAGCATTTACTAAACGATCAGGCAAAGTGCAAGACGATGGTCATATTGCTAAACGATTAGACTTAGTAGGATGTTGAACATGAGGGAGGGCTGTCGGTTCGACCAGTTCTCTTGTGGTCTAGTCCAGTTTAGCTTCAAATGGTTCTTGGCTGGTCCGGTTCAGACTTGGCTAGTTCGGTTCAGACGGTTTGGGTCCGGTTCAAGCTGCTTGAGTTCATTTTGGAGCGCTTCGAGCGTTTCGGGAGCGATTCAGAAGTTGTTTTTGTAATAATTAGGTTTTTTTTGCTTGTTTTTGCTAAAACTAAAGCCATATCAATTAATGTTTAATTATTTATGCATGTGATGTATGTTATAATTAAATAAATCTTGTACGAGCATACAATCCCACCATAGGAAGCATGCTACATGCATTAAAAGTATGTTCTAAAATGTTATAATATATAGTATGCATGTGAGGGTTTCTTTTATTTAATATAATAGTTATATTAGATATTGAATGCCTTTACTGTTTATCGTGGATATTTAACATGTCTAAAATTTTGTAAGTTGTTATAAAATTGGTTAGACGTTTAAAATCCATAACAAAGAACAGCTGCATGCTCACTTAGGTTAACCATTTCTTTTAATAGTTAAAATAGGTCGTTAAACTTGCAAAATTAGGGTTACAAACTCAACCGGTATATAATCTTGTCGAAGGTTGAAGGTATTTAAGTTGACGGTCTACGGAACACCTCCTACCTGGGGATTATAGCCGAATAATTGAGCGTTGGTAACCGATTTTATGAGCATTTGTGAGTGATGTGAGGTAATAAAAACGGTTTATCACCTAGACATCATAGGTTTAAAAATCCATTTATAAGTGTTATACTTGGATAAACCACCTAGACTAGGATTATTTTTATTAGCCGAAAAGAACTTAAGTATAAATATACCCAAACATTTAGAACACTTCGGTGGAAGAATAATAGTTATTAGCTCTAACGTCCTCAAGAGTTCACATCGTGAGATCCATGCTCGACTTCTTGTCGATTTTACCTCGACTGCTCCATACGGAAAGTGTTTGCATGAGTCAATAACAAGGTGAATGGGGGAAGTCGTTCATAGTAAGTAGGTGAAGGAAATGTGTCAACATTGTCCTACGATATCCTTCATTAGTTTGAACTGTAAGATTCTTATGTTACGTCTGCTATCGTTTTTCATGCGGCACTAGCTAGTCATTAACCGCGACGATCCTTACGGAGGGTTGTAACATAGGATTCGGAACAACCCAGGCTTCAGTAAAATGAATAGGGTCTTATAGTTCCGTCTTGGGTATTGTCTTCTATTTCGGAGGCATACTCATACCATTCTATAAGATCTAAAAATGGCGGGTCTACACTTACAAGACTTACTAAGTGTTAGTAATGATCTTGACCGAAAACGATAAGTAAATAACTATCGGAATATAAGTTATTATGGAGATAATATTTGGTCAAGAACTGTCTTGCTTTTGTGAAGGAATTCTTGATTGCCCCACTGTAGCATTTGTTCTTAATTACTTAAGTGTCGTTGCAAAATGAATGATTATGGGTACATTATCACTTTGCTAAAACTTGATTGGATTTAAAAGCAATTCACTTATAAAATTTGTTTATAATTTCAGAATGACGAGTTCTATTATACAATAGTAGGCTTTGGACAAACTGATTGGGGATAGTTATGTAAACTGGAAATCGAATTTGAAAACAATACTCATGATAGACGATTTGAGATTTGTCTTAATGGAGGAATGTCCTCTCATTCCTATCTCAAATACGTTTACAATAGTCGCATGAAAGAAGGGACCAATGTTCGTGAACATGTCCTGGACATGTTGGTCAACTTTAATGTGGCTGAAGTGAACGGTGCTGTGATGGATGAGAGAAGTCAAGTTGGTTTTATTCTAGAATCTCTTCCGAAGAGTTTTCTGCAAATTTTGAATGCATTAATGAATAAAATTTGAATACCCTACTAAATGAGCTACAGGCTTACCAGACAATGTTGAAAACAAAGGGTTTGGTGCCAGAAGAAAATGTTACTTTTGTTGAGAAGAGAGGAATGTCCTTCAAGCCTGAAGTTGCTTCCTTTTCAAAGAGTAAGAGTATTCTTGTGAAGACAGGCAAAGGGAAAGAGAAGAAGAAGCCTACTGGATTGAAAGGCAAGAATAGCCCTGCAAAGGGATGTTTCCATTGCGATGATGAAGGGCACTGGAGGAGACACTGCCCTCAATATCTTGTCGAGAAGAGAGTAGAGGAAGGTAGCCAGGCTACTTTGACCCTAGGACCATTTTCTCAGCTCGTCCAGTGGGAGAAGTTGCTACTTGTTTTTAATTGTTAAATCTTGTAATGAATTTTTTAAACATTTTTTTTTGTTATGAATGAAATGTTTTTTCTTTAAAAAAATTATGTTTGCTCAAGCAACCTCTGTTAAACATCAAATTATTAAAATCCATTTTGGCTAGATCGAAGTATAATGAATTTAAGATTTCTAGCTTTGACTGTTAATAAGAGTTGTTGAGGCAGGTTAGACCATCTTAATCAGAGAGTTCAAAGTACCTCAATGTAGTGGGAGAAAAATGTGCTTCCTAGCCATTATTGAGAATTAGATGAATTCCCCATAAGAAACCTATTTGTATACTAATATGTTTACAATGATTCTCTCGGCTAAAGTGTTTAAGAATCATCTAGTAAGACTAGAAATACCGGAGGTTAATAACCTAGGGCAAGTGGGAAAAATATCAGATATGAGATACCAAATGGTAAACCATGTGTATTAGATGCCCTAGTTTATTGTATTTCCTTATAAAACTTAGAAACTCAGTCTTATATATCAGATATATAAGTTACCACTGGAGTTTTAGTCCAAGTGGGAGTTTGTTGGGTTTTATGTCCAAAAACACGTGGTTTTGTAAACATTAAAACTTATTATGAGAATTCAATAAAGTTGTTGTTGAATATATTGATTTTTAGAAATCCAATAAACCCAAGTCCCTTGACTATTATATGAAGTTGTTCCCTTCAAGTGCTGATTCTAGGTCTTGAATAAGAGACCTCACCCTCTCATTGGCCTGAGAGAGATTCGATTTGTTGATTCGATCACAAATCAATTGTTCATTATGGGATCAGTGGAACTTAAGAAACAAGAGGTAATTTCGGGGGTAAAACAGAGATTCTACCCATCCGTTATTACGAGCAACCTGTGAAGGGTTAACTTATTAATCATGGTCATATCGAGTGGACATAATATATCTACAGTGAAGGGAGTTCAGCTATGGGCTTTAGTGGAATGCACCTTTACTTAACGAATGGGGGTTAGATCGATCTAATGAGTTTAGCTGATTAATCTCAGATTGTTGGAGCCCATGATTTGTAGGTCCGCGAGGTCTCCCTACTAGCTCGTAAATGGATAAAGTTATAGAATAGCATGATAAGTTAATTTTGAAGTGTTCAAATTACAAATAATGAATTTGGGAAATAATATTTAAAATATGATTTAATATTTGAAGATGGAATTGTGTTAAAATTAATTTAATATTTTGATATTAAATTAATTAGAATTATTTAAATTGTTTAAATAATTATTTTATTATTTTATTAAAGAAAATTAATTTATGAAATTAATTTTGTAAAAATTAATAAACATTTTTCAGTCTTTTTTTATTAAATAAAATTGATTTTTGAAATCAATTTTGATAAAATTGAAAAAGAAAAGAAAAACACAAAGTTGGAAAAATTGATTTTCCATTTACTTGATGAACTAGCTCACCAACAACCTACTTTAACTCTTCATTAACTCCAAGCATGAGGTGCATCTCATGCAACAAGCTTTTTTGCATGAATGTCTGCAATATATAGAAGATTTTGGAGTGTTTTGGAGGAGGCAACTGAATAAAATTCTAAGAAAAAGTTGAGAGAAGAAGGGTGTTCTTCTACATGGTTGTTGCTTTGAGCTTCTCCAAATTCCCTTAATTCCAGTTTATTTTGAGTCCCATTACTCAATCTTGAGCTCCAAAAGGATAGTAGAGAAGATCTTGGGGTGGTCTACAACAAGATCCTGTGGAGATTTGCACCTGAATCGAAACTTAGAGAAGCCCTTTTCTTTCTTGCAACATGGCATCCCTTGCAACGTTTTGCAAAGTTCTTCAAAGGTATGTCATGAAACCCATTTTTTTTTCTGTTGAAGCATGTTTTCTTTCTACCAAAATTAATGAATTAGAGTGCTTAGAATCCTGGTTTCTTCCGCTGCACATTGGTACCTTCCAACAAACAGTTCTTGGAAAAGTTCTTTCTCGCCTCACGTGCTACGAGCATACGGAAAGAAATTTATAGCATCTTGTAATTTGATGGAGAGACACTTCATGAATATGTAGAGAGGTTTAAGAGGATCTACGCGAAATTTCCATATCATCAGATATCGGATTAGTTGATGATCCAGTACTTTTACGAAGCCTTATTATAAGCTGACAAAAGCAATGTAGATGTCGCAGCGGGATAGCTACCATGGCAGGGAACTCCCAACAATTTGTCACAAGGGCCTCAGTTAGTGTAAAGACTGCATCAAAGGTAAGTGAACTTAAAAGCCAAATTTTTTATCTTGTTGATGTTATGAAATAGATGGTCCTACGAAAAGAGCAAACCCAATGTAGTTTACCAAGTATGCATGGTGATTGGGCACACAACCAATGTATACCCTAATGTTCAACAAAAGATAATTCCAGAAGCAAGTGCTATTGGAGGATTCAACTTTGATGGGAAAAATAGACGAAGAGACCATTTTAGTTAGACCTATAATCTAGGGTGGTGGGATCACCCAAATTTCAAATGGGGTGGTTGGAACAAGCAAGCAACAAACACATATCCCACCCCCAACCTAAAACTAGGCATTATCCCCAATGCATGCAAGCAAGCAAAAACCAATATATAAAAGGGAAATAGAAATCCTTCCTTGAGATTGAAGAACATGAGGTGAGTTACTTTCGACACCCTACAAAAGAAAACCAAAAAAGGGTCCAAAAAGGTATCCTAAAATAAGTTAGACTAAAACTAAAAACCTAAGAAAAGAAAACCAGCTCCTAATAAAGCCACTAAGGAAAAACAAGCAAAGAGTCCTCTGAGTCTAAAGAGTCTGACTGCCTCTGGATCCTGAGGTTAAACCCCAAATGAGAAAAGTAGAGATGCTAAATCTCGATGAGAAAGTCCATATTCCTACCCATCCTACGAATTGTGCGGACATTTTGTTTAGCCAACCTCTTGATCTAGTCTAGTTGACCATGGACAGGCTGGCTACTAGGCACTCCTTAGGCCTAATCTATTTCTCTTGTTTTAGGTCTTCCTCCCGATGATCGCTCTGATCATCATCACCTATAACCTCCTCCACTCTTTTCGGACGGTCTAAGTGACCACAGAAAGCGACGATAACGATCCTATTGATAGGGGCTTTAGGACCAACTCTCTCCTCCCTTGGACGTATCTTGACTCTAACCCTATGGCAAAGCTTCGTGATCAAACAAAGAAAGCCAAGTCCTCTAGTGATTGAGCAATGGGAAATGCATCGAATCGAAGCATTAATGACTCTACCAAAGTCGACTGTTCAGAATGTACAGAGGGCATAGAGTAATTTCACTTTATCTTTCATCACATCAACTAGACGGGTAACGGACATAAACCTTGCACATATAAGTGCATGTCATATCTTGTTGGAAACAGTTAAGTCCGTTCCCCTAATTTTGCTGAAGCCTTGTGTAGGCCAAGTGCTATGTGGGTGATAGGTAGAGAAGGGCCCAACAAAATTAGGGGAACATACTTAACTATTTCCAACCAGATATGACATGCGCTTATTTGCGCAAGATTTATGCTAGTTACTTAAAAAAGGATAAGAAAATAAATATGCATCTTATGTTATGCATTGATCTCCATACGTCAATGGTCATGCGTTGGACTAGAAAATATACAATATGCGTTTAAGTATGTATGCGATGACCATACGCTTCATCCGAGGTCGAACACAGGGACTTGTAACTCAATGTTTGTGAAGTAATGCATTTGAGGCAATGAATAAAAGTAAAAAGATAAAATTAAAGAATTATGCGCTACTCCTACTCCTAACTAAACAGATTGAGCAATGGAAGTTTAACTGTTAGAGTTGGTAGAGATGCGGCAACTGTTAACGCGTAATCATATGCATGAAGAAATAGAATTGTGGATGGGGTAAATTCACCGTGGCATTAAGCTTGGTCGCAAGGGTAATCCCAGCTCGCCACACTAACGCATGACACACCTTTCGGTGGTCAGCCTCATGCTTATATCTCTATAGCGCATGGTTGCATTGAGAATGAGATTATTCCTATCTTTAAGAACACTGTTTACTTTGCTTAGTGAGTTCCACTACTAATCCTCTCGGGTAGAGGTTATAGTTACCAGCTTATAGACAAGCATTGTGATAGCCTCGCACTAAGCAAAGAGAATTAACTCCTTATACTCACACAACGTACACCTCTCGGTGGGTTGCTATATGCATCATATCTCTATGCCGCATGATTGAGCATTCGATAACTCTTGCAATCTACACTTAACTCTCTGCAATTAAAGTAAAAGATGATAAAGAAGAAGAAGATGATGAAAATGGTGTTGAAGGAACTAAAGAGATGCATTGATTACAAAATGTATTAATATCTTAAGCCAAAATATAATACAATATAGAGATAAGAAGAAAGATGGAGGGCTAGATGTAGGCAATCTCTTGCTTCCATCAGATGTACGTCAAGGCTACTGATGGTGCCATGGATGGGTGGTGGAGTAGTCTCTCTTGAGCTCTATCTCCGACGAAATTTCGGTCGTCACTCGGAATGGGCTGTGGAGGTGAGGAATCCTCAAAGAAAATCTTGCTCATGCTCTTATTTGTAATCACAAGGATCTGCCTTAAGATAGAAGCTTGGATGCCTTGAATTTAGGATTTAAGGTTCTATTTATAGAGCTCAAACACCGATAGCATTGGTCGTCCCACTCTGAATCATTGCCACTTCTAACGCGGTAGGTGAAATGTCAACATCATCTTATCCTTTTGATACTCCCAAGGGTATGCATTCATGCTTGTTTTTCCAAAGTACCAACGCATTCCACTTACCTTGCTATCAACCCTCTATCACGGTTATTACTCTGTAGCTGCAACATCCATGTGATGAATGCATGCGATCAACTTTGCGATAGTATGGGATTCAACGCATGCGATCGATTCCTACGATAACTACAAAAATAGACATTTTGACATAGAGTAACGCATAATATTGGGTTAGTAAAGATTTTTAGTGCTGATCGATGCAAGCTCATTTTTCACATGAATTCTTAGTATTATCAACGCATATTCTGCTTGTTAGTCCTCTTAATTCTAAATAAAATGCTACAATAGTTTGTATTTCTACCAGCTATCAGTTATCTGCCTAGCCGATGTGACGAAAGATAGGGCAAAATTACTCTATGCCTTCTGTACGTCCTAAATAGTCGAAGTTGGTAAAGTCATTAATGCCTCGATGTGATGTCTTGTACGTTGCTCGACGACTGGAGGACTTGGCTTCCCTTTTTTATCATAGAGCTCTCCATAGGGCCAAAGTCGAGATACGTCTAAGAGAGAAGAGAGCTGGTCCTAAAGGCCCTATCAACAAGACCGTTATCGCCATTTTCGATGGTCACTTAGACCATCTAGAAGAAGTGGATGGGATTGTAAGCAATGATGATGATCAGGGCGATCATCAAGAGGAAGACCTTGAACAACAAGCACTAGAAATTTGAGTTACCTTTTACAATAAATGCCCAAGCAAAAGTGAGCATCCATGGTATTTGATATACAAAATCACTTCCATTTTACTAAAATGCATAGGCAATTCAAAACGCACTAGCCCAACATCCCCCTTTCTAAGCTCACAGTCAAATAAACACATTTGCTCGGGCTAAAAAAATTGAATAAAAGCGACCATAGGACCCTTAGCATCTCCATTTTCCAAATTTTCTTATTTTTGCAAAGCATTTAATGCCACCAGATATACGTATTAGGTTTTTTCAAATCTCTATGGAATTTGTACAAGTATGTCAAATTTCTTGAATCTTTTTTGTAAATCAAGATGTCTAACCTAACTCTTATTGTTCATTATAATATTTGAGTGGAGCCGTCTGAAAATTAGCGGAAGATAATATTTAATTCCTTAAGAGAATTCATATCATTTGGGAATAGAGTAGTGTTGCCAGTTGTGTAGTATTCTTGCCTGAACACTTTTGATTGATCCCAAATTGTACGACCTTAGAGAGTTGATTGAAGATTAGTGAAAGATAATCTTCAATTCTCTTGGAAGTTTATATCTCAATTGGTAAGGGTTAACCTACTCTAGGGTTGCTCTCATAATTGATGAGTTTTCTAGAGTTTGAAGGTTGATAGGTTGATTGTCCAAGTCTTTTTTTTATTATTATTTTTATTTCTTTAATGAAAAGTTTCGTATATTTTCTATAAAAAAATGTATAAGCCATATCTCAGGTTTGCACTAACGATTGATGAGTGTTCTAGGGTTTGAAGATTGGTGGGAGATGATCTTCAAATTTTTATGAATTTATAAATTTTTCAATCATTTTTGCTCATCAAGAGATGTCTAACCTTAATGTTCACCAACATATGTGAGTGACCATTTGAAGATTAGTAAAAGATAAATTCAATTTCTTAAGGGGGAATTTGGCGTGTAGGTTTGGAATGTTAGCTTGGGAATGTTAAGTCTAGTGTTAGACTGGAAGGCTTAGGTAATCTGGGTTTAAGAAAACTGTGTTTGGAGCATAGCTTTTGAAAGTCTGAGTTTAAGAAACATGTGTTTGGAGTGCAGGCTTAGGAAGTCTTGGAATAAAATGTAGATTTATAAATCTTGAGTTTGTGAAATATTTTCTTGTATCTAATCAATGGTTAAATTTGTCATCTTAATTATTTTAATATAGTTTAGTTTATAATAAACTAAAAATTTAGAAGAATATTTGTTTTTTTTTTAATTTTGAAATAGATATTTGATAAATATTATAATTTTATTTAATTTATTATTTCAATAATTTGATATTTTGATTTTATTAGGTTTTGAATTAAAATTTCATAATAAACTTTTGTCACTTTAACAAATTTAAATTAGGGATTTCTACACATATTGTGTAAATAAATATACCTAATTTCACCTTATAAAAAAATATAATAATAATACTAATATAAAAAGAAGCATATAAAGGAAGTTTCTTGTGATTATGAACTTTCTAATTCAAAATCTATACAAATAAAAAACCTATAGATAGGTGATCGATTTTCAGATAGGAAAAATATAAGAAAATAAATGAAATCTAAAATGAAGGAAACATTAATGTTAAACAAAGAATAGAAGAGAGAGAATTAAAGAATATTATCTAATAAATAATAATAATTAAAAAAAAAACAACTCCAAAAGAAAAAAGAATTAGAAAAAAAAGTGTATTTTAAAAAACATTATTGTAGTTAAATTAAGGGCTTATTTGGAACGACTTACAAAAAAAATATATATTTTT
Organism: Benincasa hispida; assembly: GCF_009727055.1. Taxonomy (NCBI): domain Eukaryota; kingdom Viridiplantae; phylum Streptophyta; class Magnoliopsida; order Cucurbitales; family Cucurbitaceae; genus Benincasa; species Benincasa hispida. Next base: position 46,999,201 of record NC_052359.1, read on the forward strand.
CAAAAAATTCATTTTCATTGAAACACTTTTGATAAAAATTCCATAAAATAAAAACACACATATGTTTGACAATTCTTTGTTAGAAGTTTTTTTTATGTACAAGTTTTTTGGTTTGATATAAAGTAAAAGTCTTTTGTTAATGTTTTTCAAGGTTAGTCGGTGGTCAGAAGTTCACTGGTAAGGTCGTCGGAAGTGGCGACCTGAGGTTGTCAAAGATGGCAATCAAAGTTGGCCGACTGCGGTCATCAGAAGTGGTATCTAGAAGTTGTCCGAAGAACTTTCTAAATTAAATTATAAAAAAAAAGTGTAACACATGAGTTTGAATAGTGTTTACTATTCAAACCCATGGGAAAGAGGGTAGGAAGCCTTGGCTTCCTAATCCCTTACTCCAAATAAGGGTTGGGCTTAGGATTCCTAACCAATCCCAAGCCAAACCCTTGAAACAAACATCTTTTAAGAAAATTCATATCATTTGAAAAGAATAGTGTTGCCAATTGTGTAATATTCTTAACGTAACACTTTGGGTTGATCTCAAATTGTACAATTAGGGATAGTTGAAGATTAGCAGGAGATGATCTTCAATTCCCTAAGAAGTCCATATCTCAGGAGGTAAGGGATGACTTTGCTTCATGTTGTAGATTTCTAACCTAGTCTTAGGGTTCTCTGATAATTGATAATTGTTCTAGGGGCTTGAAGATTAGTGGGAGATGATCTTCAAATCGTCATGGAATTTGTATAATTTTCTCTTTTCCAGAATCATTTGTCATATCAAGATGTCTAACTTTATGTGAGCGGCCGTTTGAAGATTAACATAAGATAATATTCAATTCCTTAAGAGAGTAAATATCATTTAGAAAGAGTAGTCTTGCCATATGTGTAGACCTAACACTTTGGATTGATCCCAATTTGTACGAGCCTTATAGGATTGCTTGAAGATTAGTAGGAGATAATATTCAGTTCTTTAGAAAGTGTATTACCCAATTGGTAAGCGATGATGGTGCCTCATGTTGTAGACTTGTAACCGACTCCTAAGGTTGCTCTCATAATTGATGAGTGTTCTAGAGCTCGAAGATTGGTGGGACGATTGTTCTAATCCTTTTTTATTTTCTTAATGAAAAGTTTCATATCATTTTCGAAATAAAGAAATTGTATGAGCCATGTAGAGTTGATTGAAGATCAGTGGGTGATAATTTTCAATTCTCTAGGACGTCCATATCTCGGTAAGGGATGATTGTGCTTCATGTTGTAGATTTCTAACCTACTTCTTGGGTTGATCTAATAATTGATTAGTGTTCTAGAGGTGGAAGATTAGCGGATATGATTTTGAAATCTCCATGGAATTTATACAATTTTTTCGAATTCCTAGAAACATTTTTTAAGATGTCTACTCTTAATGTTCGTTACAATATGTGAATGGTTTGAAGATTAGCCAATGATAATATTTAATTCCATAAGATAACTGATATTTTTTAAAAGAGTAGTGTTGCTATTTGTGTAATATTCTTGATGTGACACTTAGATTTTACTATAAATTGTACAAGCATTGTAGGGTTGATTAAAGATTGGTGGGAGATATGATTAGGGTTGATTATTCTTAATTTTCTAGGAAGTTTATGTGAATTGATAAAGAATAATTTTGCCTCACGTTGTAGATTTCTAACATTACTCTTAAGGGCTATTTGAGTGTGGAGTTCATATGTCTGTGTTTGGTGTGCAGAGTTATTTAGTCTGAATTCATATGTTTGTATTTGGGGTTCATATGTCTAGGTATCTGATGTAATTTTTTGAACTCTAAATAATATGCTTTTATGATTACTATTTTATTTTGCAACTTTTTTATTCAATAATTCTACCCATCTTTGTTTGAATAAAATATGGATATGGATTGCAATTTTTTCTTTTAATGTTTAAAACTTTTCTTTCTTTCTTTCTTTCTTTTTTGGGCAATGAACAACTTAATTCATTACATTTCTTACATAAATATGGTTAAATAAAATGACCAAAGCGAAATCAAAACTTTTGATTCTAGCTAATTTTTCTCTATGAATTTCATTATTATCTTCTTCTTTTTCTTCTTCTCCCTATTGTGGTTCTATATTTTTACTATGTCATGATTTTTTTTTAATTAAATCTCTCCCACCATTGTAACAACTAATGGAATGTCACCACATTTCTTCAACAGTTTCACTCTCATTTTCTCTAAATTTGGAGGATCATGAGAGAACAAATCTCTATTTTTCACTAATTCTTGTTGGAAAATGTTATAGTAAAAAAAATTTCATTTTATGGTTTTTTTTTTTTTTTGTTATATGTTAATTACTTTTCAACTACATACATACTTTTCGTCTAAATATTCATAACACTCATTTGATATGTGCATTCATTACGTATAAATATTGCATTTAATGTAAAAAAATTAATATTTTTTTTATATAATCAACAACCCTATCTTTAATACTCATCAGTCTTATAATAGTCGAAAATGTTTGTCGAAGTTGATTATCGAAGATGATTTTTTGTTGGAGTTTGTAGTCGGAGGTAGTTGTCAGAGTCTGAAGTTGGTCACATGAAGGTGTATTGGAGTTGGTTGTCGAAGTTCATCATCAGAGGTGATTTTCGAATCCCGGAGTTGGTCAGACGAAAGTGGTCATCGAATTGATCATCGAAGATGATTTTTGCTGAGATTGTAGTTGGAGGTGATTGTCGGAGCTCGAAGTTAGTCACATAAAAGTGGTATTAGAGTTGATTTTCGAATTTTTCGTTGAAGGTAGTTGTCGAAGCCTTGAGTTAGTCGTCGAAGTTGCTCGCTCAAAGGTGAAGGAGATCTTCAAAGCTCTACGGAGTTGATACAAATTTGTCAAATTCATACCTACAATTTGTCAAAAACTATTTCTAGCCTGCAAGATGGTCCATTGTTCCTCTAAAAAAGATCTATTAATCTGTACTTTTATGATCCTTCGGCAATTTTTTTCTTTAAATGAAATAGTTCTTCCACAGTGTACCATATAGTAGAAAATTTTTCAATTAAACCCTTTCTAGTTCCCAGTAGAAAAGAAATCTCTCATGAACCCTAAAATAGAGATGAAACTGTTTGTAATAGAGTGAGCAGAAAAGGAGAACAAAGCAATAAAAATTGTTGGGTGCAAATTTATATTTAAAACGATCCATTGATTTTTTTTTAAAACGGTATATTGATTAATTTTAAAACGGTTCGTTAATTATATTTAAAACAACCCGTTATATTTAAAACGGTCCGTTTCGACACTGAATGCCTACAAAAAGCGAGGCCTTCAGCAGTTTGTGATACACAAAATTCATTTTCTTAATTCCCACTTCATTTTTCTCTCCTCCTCCATCTTAGCTTTCAGAGTAGTGAGTTTAGAAAGGGTGTACATTCCAATCGGTAATGGTGCATTTCCGATCGGCTTTCATTTGGCTGTTTTATCCTGGGGATGACATGGTAATTTTCAGACATGTTTGTACACTTGGGCAGAGCCACGAAATGTCTTAAAGAGAGTGAGTTCCGCGACTCAGCCCATAACGAGTTTCTATTTTGCAGGTTTTGCTCTTCGTTTGACCGTCGTGCCTTGACGGTTTATAGTTCATCGTTCTGAGGGCCCTGCCGTTTCCAACAATTTTCAGACGTTCCACATGTATATATAAATAATTTTCCTTTTGAATATGTATATATAAATATTTTTTTTGAATTTTGAATTTTAAATTTTGCAAAATGCATTATATATATATTTTTAATTCATTTGTTTATTTTTCTGACATACGAAACCAATTTTAATCTTATAATAATATACATTTTGTTTACTAAGATATTTATTTAGGTTCCTTTTAATATTTTTACAATCACGACATTTATATAATAATATAATTGAGTTAGATTTGAGATTACATCATTTAAAATTTAAAACTAATGACTTGAGTGAGAAATAATATTACAAATCAAATTTAGCACCATATGAATGATAGAAATAATTGTATTATCGATATTAATTTTATATTGAGACTTATGTGAATTCGAAAGTTTAAATATTTGATAACTATTTTTTATACTTTAATGCATGCTATATATATTTTTATTTTATATAACTAGATTATATTTAAACTATAAAATATGGAAAAATATAAGGGAAAAAATACAAAAAATGAGAAACAAGAAATAGTTATTAAGTTTCTATTCTTGTTTCTTTTTTCCAAGAAACAGGAAACATGAATAGTTATCAAATATATTCATGTGAGTTATTTGAAGTTACATGGGCTTAATTTGAAGAAATTTGCATGAAATCAGTCGCCGACGAACAAGAGAAGAAATAGAGGAGTGTCGGGCTGAAGGAAGAAGAAGATCTGCTACCCATCACCCAGCCCTTGCGCACATTGCTCATAGGCAATCACCAAACCAATGCTCGCATCACAGCAGGTGCTCCACACGATTCCTCGTGTAGGTCGTGCTGGTTCATGCATCCTTTGCGTTCTATGCCGCACGCATTTTCCAGCGCTTAACACGTGCTGTGTGTCACAGTCATGCTTGTCCAGAGCCTGTTGTCCATGATCACATGCCCAATCCAAAAGATTTGAGCATGGGGATAGCTCAACGAGCTCTGTTGCCCATACAGATGAGCTCGTCGAAGAGTTGGTCGACTCTCGAAAAGCAATAATTTAGATGGTAACTGATCATCAGATGATTTTCGATCGGCCCTTGACGTCATTAGAGACTAGATTACGGATGTGAGTTCGAAGGTGAATCTCACTATCTGAGCTGTAAGGAACTAAAACCCTTCTGTGGGGTGCAGGATGCGAAGGCCTTAGAGAATTTTATCTTTGACCTTGAGCAATACTTCAAAGCGACAAGCACTATGACAGAGAAATCAAGAGTCATGCTAGCAACCATGCATCTAGCTGAAGATGCAAAATTGCGGTGGAGATCACAATTTATGGACATGCAAGAAGGGCATTGTAAGATAGATACCTGGGATAAATAGAAACAAGAACTTTGTTTGCAGTTTTTTCCTGAGAACGTCGAGATTTTGGCCCGACGAAAACTCTGAGAATTAAAACATGCAGGCAACATTCGAGATTACGTGAAGCAATTTACGGGACTTATGTTAGACATACGTGACATGTCCGAGAAAGACAAAGTTTTCTGTTTTGTCAAAGGGTTAAAACTATGAGCAAAGACGAAGTTGTATGAACAGCGAGTGCAATATCTCCTTTTAGACTATACGACAACGGAACAATTATATGACCTCAGTACAAACTTTCAAGAAGTGAGAAAGCAACCAACTTCCTCAAATGAGGAAAACAGAAACAGCCGTTCCAGCCCTCCCAGGCCTGGGGGAGGAGACAAGAACACTAGTGGGGACCGTAAGCCCTTCTAATAAAAATTAGGGAATAATTGGCGAGGGCCACCACAACAGTATAACAACTACAATTGTCCACCATCCTATTACATATGTAGAGGACCACACAGAGTGGGTGAATGCTCGAATTGAATTGCCTTTAATGTCTTCCAAGCCACATTACCCTCAAGCTTGAAAGACAAGGCCGAAAGTGGCGAACCTGAAACTAAATCGACCGTAGAGAATGACAATCCTAGGATGGGAGCATTAAAATTCTTGTCTGCACTCTATAAGAAGATGGAAGAGATGAACGAACCATTGGAGAAAGAACTCATGTATGTGGATGCTTGGGTCAACCAGAGTTCGGCTAAGAACACCATGGTTGACTTTGGGGCAACCCACAACTTCATGACTAAAACAGAGGCCAGTCCTCTAAACTTAACTTGGGAAAATGACACCAGAAACATGAAAGCTATGAACTCTGCGGCCCTTCAACTGAAAAGGTGCCTTGCCCATGATGAACCCACGTTCATGGTCATTTTGATTGAGTCGGTTGAGACTGTAGAAGAGAAAGTCCCTCGTGACATCTTGTATCTTGGAAGAGTGTCGTGATGTCATGCCAGATAGTTTGCCCAAATGTTTGCGTCCACGGAGGGGGATCGACCATGAAATCAAACTACTACCAGGGGCGAAGCTGGCCGCCAAAAATGCATATTGTATGGCTCCACCAGAGTTGGCCGAACTTTGAAAGAAATTAGACGATTTGTTGGATGCAGGGTCTATTAGACTAGCAAAAGTCCCCTATTGGGCCTTAGCTTGTTTCAAAAGAAGAAGGACAGAAGCCTTCGGCTATGCATCGACTATCAAGCTTTGAACAATCTCACTATTCATAACAAGTACCCCCTTCCCATCATCACAAACTTATTTGACTGGCTTCACAGTGCCAGATATTTCTCAGACCTATGGATGGGGTACTATCAGGTTCGAATTGTTGAAAAGGACGAACCAAAGATGACCTACGTTACAAGGTATGGGGCCTTTGAATTTCTCGTGATGCCTTTTGGCCTTACCAATGCTCTGACAACTTTCTATACTCTGATGAATCAGGTGTTTCATGAATACCTCAATAAATTTGTCATGGTATATCTGAACGATATCGTGGTCTATAGTGCCTCAATGAAAGATCACTAGTATCATCTCTAATTAGTCTTCAAAAAGTTGAAGAGGAACCAATTATACGTAAAGAGAGAGAAGTGCTCATTTGCTCAAGAGTGTATAAATTTTCTTGGTCACGTGATTGAGTGTGGTCGAATAGGCATGGAAAAGGGTAAGATGTCTGCTATCCAAGATTGGAAGGTGCCAACATCTGTGACAGAATTATGATCCTTCCTTAGACTAGCCAACTACTATAGGCGGTTCGTATAAGGATTTCCTAGAAGAGCAGGACCATTGACTGAGTTGCTGAAGAAGGATAATTATTGAAGTGGGACTTCTGAATGTCAAGCCACCTTCAAGGGTTTGAAGAAAGTGATGATTGAAAGACCGATCCTCGGAATTACTGACGTGTCCAAACCTTTTCAAGTTGAGACAGATGCTTCTGACTTTGCATTGCGTGGTGTTCTCTTTCAAGATGGACACCCCATCGCATATGAGAGTAGAAAACTTAATGATGCCGAATGGAGGTATGCTGCTTCCAAAAAGAGATGTTGACAGTAGTTCATTGCCTGAGGGCTTGAAGACAATCTCTTAGGGCTGAAGTTCGTGGTCAAGACAGACAATAGCTGCATTTGCCACTTTTTCAACTAGCCAAAATTGTCGTCAAAGCAGGCACGATGGCAAGAACATTGAGTGGAACAGTGCGTGAAACTATCAAGGCGCACTTGGCAAATGACACATAGGCTCAATCCATTATGCAGTTGGCTAAAGAAGGGAAGACAAACCAGTTTTAGGTTGGGAACGACTTACTCTACACCAAGGGTAATCGCCTCTACATTCCCCGATTTAGGGAGCTACGAAGAGCAATAATGAAAGAGTGTCATGACACACCATGGGCAGGACACAATGGTTGGCAGAGAACTTATGCCCTATTAAAACAAGGTTACTATTGGCCGAGCCTTCGAGACAATGTCATGCAATTTACCAAGACTTGCCTTGTCTTCCAGCAAGATAAAGTCAAAAGGGCGAAATTAACGAGTTTGTTGGAGCCTCTACCTGTGCCCTTTAGACCGTAGGAGAGTGTATCCCTCGACTTCATCACCCACCTGCCCAAAGTTTGAGAGTTTGAATCATCCTTGTTAGCATCAATTGATCCTCAAAATATGCCACATTTATCCTAATGCTAAAGATGTGTACGACTGTGATGACTGGCCAATTGTTCTTCAAACATATTGTGAAACTATGAGGTGTTCCTGCGAGCATCGTTAGTGATCATGACGGGAGATTCATTGGAACCTTTTAGACGGAATTGTTCAAGATATTGGGACCTATGCTAAATATTTCTTCCAGCTACCATCCTCAAACAGACAGCCAGACTGACCGTTTTAACAGCATACTTAAAGAATATCTGCATCACTTTATCGACGCTAGACAAAAAAATTGGGTCCAGTTGTTAGATGTTGCTCAATTTAGCTTTAACAGTCAGCAAAGCTCCTCAACTAGAAAGACGCTCTTCGAGATAGTATGTGGCAAACAACCACCCATGCCACACCTGGTGGACTACCTCTATGCAGGTAAAAGCCCTCATATGCATAATTTCACCAAAGAGTAGAGCCAAACCTCTGAGATAGCACATGCCTACCTAGAGAAAGCATCAAGGAGAATGAAAAAGTAGGCTGATAAGAAGCACAAACCCCTCGAGTTTCAAGCTATGGACAAAGTCCTGATCAAGTTGCACCCAGAACAATTTCGTTTTTGGGGCCAGAGAAACCAATGCCTCGTACGAAAATATGAAGGACCAGTGGAGGTGATTGAGAAGGTCGAAAAAACCTCATATAGGGTTCAATTACCCTCGTGGATGAAGATCCATCCTGTCATCTACATGAGTATACTGAAGCCCTATCACCTCGACCCTGATGAGGAGTAGCGTAACATGTTGATGCGTCCACCCGTCATGATGAAGAATTCAACTGAGAAGGAAGGAAGTCGTGTGAATTTTGGAAAAACGTACACACCGTATTGGAAGACCAAGACGAGAATTGACAAAGTTCTTGTTGAAATGGAAAAGACCTCTCTGACGAAGAAATCAGTTGGGAGCGCATAGAAGACCTGAAGAATGTTGCTCCAGTGATCATTGAGTTTGAGCAGAGTCGAATGATGGGGACGTCAACCAATTAAGTGGGGGAGAATGTCACGATAATGCTTGTCCAAGGCCTGCTTCCCACGGTCGCATGCCCATCCGACCCATTTTTGTCATGCTTTCATGTTATGTTTTTCACTAGTTCCTTTCCTTGTACTTTTTGTTGTAAGTGACCGCTCGCCCTTTTGCATATGCAAAGGTGTTAGTTGGCTTTTTGTTCAGAATGCACTATATAGGGATAAGACTAACCATCACTTCCCCATACTCGGAGTGGTATGTTATAAAGTCATTGTTGTTGCTTATTACTTTCTAGCCTACTACAATCTTTCTCTTCTCTGTTCATACATTCAAACGTTTGTGAAAAGCTTTTTCTCCAAACTCGTTTTCTAAAACTGTTTTCTCTAAGACTTGGGTAGAGGTTGCAAGAGGAACAAGGTGTGCCATCGGCGTTCCATATTCGAATTGGTTGACTTGTTTGTGAGCAAAAACAAGTGCCACACAATCGCTAAGTGAGACTTTCGAAAGTGCGATTGTGACACTGTGTGACCATCCAACACTTAACGATCAATATGCAGCACACCGATCAATATGCATCTACCTACCTTGAGCCCAACCTGCTGCTCATTCTGCTGCCTACATTGCTGCCTATGGCATGCCTTTAGCCTCCATTTGGTGTCATTTACATGTTTGGTCTATTTTGGTGTTGGTGAGTAAAATTTAAGGCCAATTGGGTTTTTTTTTATATATTTTAGCCCTAACTTGAATAAATTTGGATATTAAGGTAGTTTTAAGATATTTTAAAATAATTTAGGGATTAATATGCAAAACTCCTAAATGGGAAGTGATTAGGGGTTAATGGAGGTTTAAGGTGAATATACTTGAGATAACGGATAAATTAGGGCTTAATGGAATTTAGCGAACCTCTAAGGAATGACTTGGTGATTATAGACCATGTTTGGGCTACTAGCATGATCGGTTTTTGAGAAACCATGTGTTAAAAATGTTTTAAATAATAATTCCTGGTTTCCATGAACTTCTTGTGATTTAAAAATGTGATTGAACTCCAATGATTTGAGCATGACTTATGTGATTTTAAAAGCTATTGTGTTGATGATAGATTTGATAAAAATATGGTAATGAACTATTTTAAGGTCTATGGAAGATGTGTATGATGCTTATGAGGAAAAGTGATTTTATTCATTGGTTTGTACCCAACAGTGTGATTGCGTAGTATCACACTAATAGATAGAGAATCTTCAAATCTAGTTTCTAAGCATGTGGTAGAACATCACATGGAATGGTCAAAAGATCTTTGGATCTAGTTTTTAAGCCTGTGGAAGAAACCTCGCATGGGATGGTCAGAGGATCTTCAGATCTAGTTTCTGAGCCTATGACGAGAGAATAGGATATATGTCTATATGAACATTTGACCTTGTGGTTGTTAAGAGAAATGGGTACATGTGGGAGATAGTTTTTTTAGCAACTCAAATGTGTTTTACAAGAACATATAATTATGAAAGGTGATCATGCCACTTTATGAGTTTATATGCCTTGAAGGATTGTTTTATTTCTACATGCTCTTTAAATGAAGTATGCGACTTCTAAAGGTTTTGAGGTGATCCTCATGAGTACATGTGATTTAAAATGTCATTAGCTTAAAAAATGTTTAATGATTTTCATTGATGTTTTAGAAAGAGAAAACATATGTTATTATAAATTTACCACTTATTGGGCTTCCCAGCTTATTCTTCCACCACCCCCTTCCCCACCCCAAAAAAAAAAAAAAATAGCGACTGAGTTTCAAGTGGCAACTGAAGTCATAATCTACCACTGCATTTTCCATTGCCTTTAACGTAAGTTAATGTTGATTCTTTTATAGATGTCTAATGTTATGGGTGGTCATGCAGACATATTTATATATAGAGTTGAGAGAGGAGATATGCTCGGTCGTATTGACTTTGTATGTGATAGAGACGGGATAGTTATGACTTTTTTATAGACGTTCATAGGTGAATGGTGTGGATTAGGGTTATGAGAAGTTGATTTTTTCATGTTGAAGTTTCTAAATTCTGTTGTTGTTAATGATGTAAAAGATTGTTATATTTAGGTGAAGTAACCTATCTTATTCTGAAATGATTAAGTCATGTATTATTTATTGATATGTATAAAGAGTTACCAAGTAAAGTAAGTTCATGTGGATGGTAAATATCATAAAAGGGTTGATAGTTGCATCTTCACATCTCCTTCTAGGTTAAGAAGGTAATTTAGGAGATAGGGGTGTTCGTGGATTGGGTAGGATTGAAGGACTTGTTAAACCCAATCCAATTATTCGGGTTATAAATTTCTTCAACCCAAATAACTCTCAACTCAACCATGGAAGTTTGAGTAGGGGTGGTTTGGGTTACTTGGGTCATTTATTGAAATTTTAATTCTAAAAAGAAGTAAAATGTTAATATATAGAAATTTGATTTGATTATTTTCATATATTGAATTAAGAATAAAACTCAATTTCAATTTATTTAATGAAAAATTTCTTTCCAAATACTAAAAAAACTATTTTTAGGAGTTTGTGGAGAATAAATTATCCAAAAACTAATAAAATCAAATTAATAAATAAATAAATATATGTATATATACTTGTATCATAAGTTAAAAAATATACATTTTAAAGTTAATATATACGAAGTTCAGGTTAGTTCGGGTTGATTTGGGTTAAAGTTTTAATTTATTTAAACCCAACCCAACCCAAATGAGTTAATAACTCAATCCAAACTGCATGTATTGGGTTAAGTTGATCGGTTTTTTTTTTTTATTATCAAGTTTTTTTAACACCCCAACTAGGAGGGGCGTGACACCATGTCTATTGTAACAACCTGAGTTCAGAATGTTAGAATAAGAGAATGCACAACGGAAGCTAAACGGGCCAATAAGCATTCTAATTCATTAATTTTGGCTTTAAATTAAGCATGCTCATAAACTTTAAGAGAGTTTCATAAAATACCTTTGTAAAACTACTTGAATCTCGATTCCAACTGCAAATCTCCTCCAAATAGACTTTTGAACCACCTCAAGGCCTTCACTACTATTTTCTTGGTGCCTTAGATTGAGTTATGAGACTCAAACTAAGCTTGAATAAAGGGAATTTGGAGAAGAAGATCACTGTTGCACCATGGAAGAAGACCTTCTTCAACTTTATGTTTTACATCAAAAACTCATATGTTGCATCAGTTGCATGCCCGATTTCCACTTCAATCTTCTCTATTTATTGCAAGACTATCATACAAAGAGGATTACTGCATGAATTGTACTTCATGCTTGGAAAATTGACTCAATGCAAATGGTGGAGAATATGTGAGCTACTCGGAATGGAAAGAGGATAAATCCCACTTTTTTCATTTTCCATCTTTTCAAGTTTTTGAATTTCCTAAATTGATTTCTAAAATCAATTTTTTTTTTCAAAAATGAAATTTTTATTGATTTTACAAAATTAATTCAATAATTAATTTTCTAAGAAAATTAATAATAAATAAATAATTAAACAATTTAATTAATTCTAATTAATTGAATATCAAATATTAAATTAATCTAACACTAATTTCACCATCATCAATCCCTATTCATGAATTTAATATTTAAATATTAATTGATTCTTCAATTCCATTTAATTCCAAAATTGAACGCGTAATTATATCACGTATGATTAGTAATTCCTTCAATTCTAATTTGAACATTTCAAATTAACTTATCACACTACTCTAAGGCTAATCCATTTATGAGGTAGTAGGGGGACCTCATGGACTTATAGATCATGGGCTCCAACGATTCGAGATTAATTGGCTAAACTCTTTACACCGAATTAACTCTCATTCATTAACTACTGGGTCACTACACTAAAGCCCAGAGTTGCACTCCCCTTACTATAGATATATTATATCCACTCGATATAACTATGATTAGAAAGTTAACCCTTCACAGATTGTTCGTAATAACGACTGCATCAAAAAGTTGTTTTACCCACTCGATTACCTCTTGTTTCTTAAGTCACACTGATCCTTTAATGAACAATTGGTTTGTGATCCAATCGTCAAACCGAGTCCTCTCGAGCCAATGAGAGGGTGGGGTTCCTTGTTCAAGACCCGGAATCAGCACTTAAGGAAACAACCTTTCTACTATCCCTGAAAGAGGGTAGGAGTGAATTCCATCTTGCATCTTATATCCCCAGCTATCTACCAGGTCTTACCTCTAAAATGGAGGTTTATTGAGCCAGCGTTATTGAGTCAACCCTTACCTATGCAAATCTAAAGATAATCCCGAATAATCAGGAGTTCATAGTTACCTCAGAATTAATGTCAAGTTACCTAGGTCATCACTTTGAAATAGTCAGTCTTAAAAAGTAAACAGCATTATAAAGTAAGAGAGACTAATTCCGTGGTCCGATCTTGTACAAACCCATTGCATAGGACGTGTAAAGCCTAAGCTTTATTTTCCCTACTTCAATATGTTTAATAATGTGATTAGATTGATAAATTGGTTAAGTTGTGGTCCGTGTGATGAGGCTAGGCGATCGTGATGTGCAAGCCAAGGCATGGCTTGAGGTTATGGCATGGCTAAACAAGGGTGAGTGAAGGCTGCCTAAGTGATGGCTTAAGGATTGGCGATGGGCTTATGCAAGTGACCATGAATGTGGGCTAGGTAGAAATTTGGTAATTAACAGTTGCTCACAACCTCAAATATAAATAGATAGGCCGATTTTAAATGGTCATTTCGGGCAATCTACTCGTGCTATTTAGATGATCCCAAAGGAAACCGAAAGTTAGGTAAGTTTAGTTTATGAACTAGGCTTGCCAGAAGGAAACACCAAAGGAATCGAGCTGAAAGATTTGTAGAAAGGACAGATTCATGGGTGAATCTGGGCCAGTGTCGAGGGTTTGCAGTTTCTAGCCAAATCATGAGAATTTTTTAGATGAAGTTTTAAAATTATATTTTTAACTCAATTCTAAAAAATTTTGTAGAAGGAACTTTCATAAGATGAGGTCTAGAATCCAACAATGTATGCAATGACCATGCGTCCTGCCATAAGTTTTCTTGCATTCACGCCAAGTATAACATGAACGCAAGTTTCTCAGGTAATTCGAGGTCGACCACAGGAACTTGTAACTATAGGTTTGTGGTGATTGTGCATGTGGCGATATAAATAAAAGAACGAAGGGGATGTTGCTACGTTAATCCTACTCCTACTCCTATCTAACAGACAACGCAATGAGAATATGCATAAAAAGGTAAAAATGTAACAAACCTTGACATGAAATAAATGAATGGAAAAATAGATAAAATGCGGTGATGTTTTCATTGCAACCCTTAAAAGTGACCGCAAGGGAACCTTAGTCAGCATCAGACTATGCGATCATGTTACAACCAAACACGGCAAGTCACTTTCCAATGGAAATGCGGTGCTCCTAATTCTAGGACGCATGTGTTGAATGCAAAGTGTCCATAGAGCTTATTTTTAAGTCTCTACTTTTGTCCTATGCGATGATGCAAAATGCATGAAAGTAAGATGACCACATTCAATCCTATCCTATCTCTAGGATGCATGCAATGCGTTAATCACAAATAGTGCTCATTCCTAAGCGCCTATCTCTGGTAATATGTGTTTTAATCTGGCTCTCCCAAGCCTAGATTCTGACCTGACCTTCCCAAGCCTAGATCCTGTCCTTAGACTACCCTCTCGAGTATCTCTAATGGACGAATGAAGCATACATAATACAAGACAATCGCATAAACTTCGCTGACCTACAGTTGTTACTATCCCCAGTGAACAACGCATATTTTGCTTAATGCGTCCAACCACTTACCCTCTCGGGCAGTTGATTATTGCTGACTTTACTCATAGACAAGCAATGTGTTAGCCCATAGACAGGCATTGTAGCAACTTCGCACTAAGCAAAGAAGATTACTCACATACTCGCACAACGCATACCTCTCGGTGGGTTGCTACATGCTTCATATCTCTAATTCACATGACTAAGTATGCAATACCCAAGCAATCTCACTAAGTGTTGCAATGAAAGTAAAGATGCTAAGCAAGAAGATGGAGATGAAGTCGAAGAACAGAGAAATGCATTGAAAACACATTGTATTAATTTTTTAATTCAAAATGTCATACAATACAATATAGAAAAAGAAAGGAAAAGAAAGGACCGACTGGAAGAAAAACTTTGCTTCCAGCGGAGGTGCGTCAAGGATGCCAGTGGTGCCATGGATGGACGGAGAAGCTGACTCTCTCGAGAACTAACTCCGATCAAAAATCTCTGGTCAGCACTCGAAATGGATGAAGGAGGTGAAGAACTCTCAGCCATCTTCTCACGCATTTTGTAGGATCGCGGGCAAAATCCCCGGTTGAGGGACAATCTCCAGATCATCTGGAATTTTTCTCATTAGCTTCTATTTATAGAGTTTGGACTACCGACAGCATTAATTGGACTACTCTGAGTCTGACATACTGCGCGTTAGTCCTTTCTGAACCTCTACCACCAACGGCGCGGTAGGTGAAATGTCAGCATTAGCTTTGGATTTTCTCGAGGTAGATGTGTTGATGCGTTCATTCCACAAACCTTGCATTGATCCCATTAGAATGCATTGTCACGTAGCCGCAATCATTTAATGGCCGCATTTGCTTAAAATCGCAACTCTACACGATGACCGCATTCGCTTTGACGAGCGCAACTCCCATGCGATGGACGTATACGGCTAGTTACCGCAACATCCATGCATTGATTGATGTGTTTGCCTTGCGATGGAGTGTTTCTCCGCATGCGGTCTATGTGATGGTCCGGTTTCTATGTTTGCATTCATTTCCTACATTGGCTACAAAATAGAACATTGAACGCATAATTAACGCAAAGTAATGGGTCAGTTGAGATTCGACATGTTGATCGACGCGCACTCTTTTTCTCATGAATTCCTAGCATGATCGACGCATATTCTGCCTAACAACCTTCATAATTCTAAGTAAAAGGCCTAAGATGACATGCATATCTGCATGTCATCACCCTCACAACAAAACAACAAAAAACACATCAAAATCCAATTTTTTGGCTACCATAACTGCAGGATAGCCAAAGCTACTTAAGACATAACTACTTTGCTACCATAACTGCAGGATAGCAACATATTAGATAACTAAATAATGTAGTAATCATACCTAATTTGATGGGTCTCCTCTATGTGATCGTACATTGTCTTCAATCATTTTTTTCATTTCTTCCATTTGTCTTGCATGATCCTCTTTCATTTGTTTTTTAACGTCTTCAAGTTCCTTAATTCTCGACTGAGATTGCTGGAAATTGGCTCTCAATTCCTCCTTTCTCGTCTCCGTTCCTTGAGTAGATGACGAGATTGATGAGATGCTACTTCTTCTTGACTTAGGCTTAGGGCCCCAACCTAGGCCTTTTGAATATCCGGATTGTCTACCGAAAACTGTTTCACAGATGTCGTTCCACAATATCTATCTTTTCCCAAATTGAATTCATACAATTCTTTCATGGACATCTTATTCTTCCAGAATCATTAACACAAAACTTTTCCATATCTAAGAACTGAGATACTCCTTCTCTATACTCCACTGATAACTTATTCCTTAGTTTAATCCGTTCTTTATTCATCCTTAAAAATAAATATTTTCTGACCAACTTGTAATCCAAAATAATAACCTGGATTAGAGAACAAAGCACAAAGTATTTATTAAGCATGAACTTTGATTAAAAATTTCCAACTTTGTTCGGAGTATTTAAAATTTTAACTAATTTATAATACGGAATTTGACTTTTTTTTATTGATAGTGAGTTCCATAATTTTCATTTTTAAGGCAAAATAAACACATGTTTTGAGACTACTATTTTTAATCATCTTTATAATATATTTAAAATTTTTTTTTTTAAAGTGCATTACTCAATGAAAAATTGTTATGTAACAATTTTTTTTAAAAAGTATTAAACTATTATTATTATTTACTATCTTATAAAAAAAAATGATGAATGAAGGCTCACATAATCCTTGCACTTTTTTTTATCTAATGGGTCCCTAAACCGTTTAAATTGTCTAAACAACTTTCAAATGTTTTATTTAGTACGTCTCCAAGCTTTCAATTTTGTGTCTAATATAGGCCTTTCATCTATTCAACATCTTCTAAAATTTACAAGCCTATTGGACACAAAATTTAAAGTTCAATTTTCTATTAGACACAAAATTTAATTTTATGTCAGTCAATTCTTTAAACTTTTTTATATTAAATATGTTAGGGACCTATTAAGTACCAAATTGGACGTTTAAAGATTTATTTATATTTTTTATATTAGATTTATTAGACACAAATATAAACAAGTTCATATACTAAAAATAGCACATAGCATCTATGTTATTTTTTTTCTCCTTACAAGGAAAGTTCGAAATGTTAAATCATGCATGCTTAGGTCCAAATAACCAATTTCATATCATTTTTTTTGGGTGTTGTAATCAACTTGAAACTTAAAGAATGTAATAAGTTTATCTCTGAATTATGACATGTTCGTTATAAAATTACTCTATAGAATTTCAGAGAACTGTAAAACAAATATATGATGCAAAATTGATGAGATCTTAACAAAGCGACATGCACCGATATTGGATGATAAATATGTGCATTAGTTAAATTTAATTTGTATCAAAGTTGATATTATTGAAATTAATATTGACATAATCTTTAACATTGTCTTTTTTTATTAGTGGGTAAGTAATTTTATGAATATTTATCAAAGTTGAGGTCTAATTTGATTAAATTGAAAGTCGCGAATAGAAATGGATACACACATTTGAATGGGCATGATTTTTACAAAAGGATGTGAAATAATGATTTAAATAAATATATAAGATAAAATAAAATGAGAAGATTACCGACGGCGGCGGTGGCTGAACGAGACGAGGAGACGATGGCGGCGGCGGGCACTTGATTACAGCTGCTGACCGAAGGGAGGAGCGGCGGCGGTAGAAAAAGAAGGGAAAAATGGGAAAGGGAGGGAGAGGAGTGGGGGGAGGGCGAACGGCAAGGAATGAGGGAAAAAATAGGAGAGGGAGGGAGAGGGGAGGGGCGGCGGCGGCGGCGGTTAAAAGAGGGGAAAATGGGAGAGGGAGGGAGAATATTGGGGATGAATAGGGAAAATGGGAGAAGGAGCGACACTTAAAAGAGGGAAAAATGGGAGAAGGAGAGGCCGAACGGCACAGGGAGAGGTAGGGGCCGCGCGGGTTAGGGTTTTAAGGAAAGAAATGGGGAAGATGGGGAAGGATCCTCTCTCCCGATGTCGCCCGACGGGCGTCAGAAGAGCCATCGAGAGTTCCCTAAGAACTCCCGACAATTAAAATAGGCGCTTGGAACCTCCGACAACGGTTTTATTCGTCGAGAGTTCCTAGGCAACTCCCAACGGGCCTTTACGGCGTCAAGAGAGATGGTCTCTCCCGATGACCAAACTCCCAACGCTCGATTTAGGTGTCGGGAGAACTCATTTTTCTTGTAGTGGATTCTGGTGCCATTTGAAAGCTGAAGAAATTTATTTTGTGTATGTGGTGCTTCCAGAGAAAAACCTCGAGGGAAGAAGGCCGAAGAATAAATAAATCACAGAGAGGTTAAGTTCTTAGGTTAATTGAGGTCAGTGATCAAAATCTAAAGCTCCTGGTCAAACGAAGAAGAATTCTAAACCCAAAATTTGAGGTAAGATTTATAATACAATTTTGAACAGGTTTGTAGAAGGAAATATTATGAGATAAGGTCTGTATCACGAGTTATACGAATTATAAATTGAATCTAGAAATTTTTTAACAAGCAGATAGCTGCTTAGGTTGAACAAGCAGGCAGCTCAAGAAGGCCAAGCGTGCACACGCCGTAGTGAGCTTCAGAGTGCCCTAGGCTGGCCGTAAGGCTGTGTAGGCGAGCATAGTGACCTAGATGTCCAAGGGAAGGCTCTTGCAAGGTTAGAAAGCATGTAGGGCACCTAGGTTGGACGATTGACGCTCAGTTGGTGTGGTTGAAGGAAGGATTGTCGCATAAGCCAAGTTAACACCTACAGAAAAATCTTAAGTGTTCAACACCTAGGGAAGTTGGCATTGGAAGGTAAAGTCAATTTTTCAAGTATAATATGAGCTTAATTCTGAAAAGTTATCTTGAAAGGGAGACAATTATTGGAAGCTAAAATATGTTGCTATGTCCACAAAGTTGACAGTAATAGGAGAAGCTTATCAACCCTAGGAAGATTGCCAAAGCCATGAGTGACTATGATTGTTTTTAGATGTTTTAGAAATCCATGTTTTAGTGAAGTTTACTCTCATGCTAGTTATCTTATAAGAAGTACCAAACGAGTTGGTTTTCCTAAGTTATGAAAACATGCTAGTTTATAAGTTTGTGAAGCATGTTTTAGTAAGGTGGGCTAACGCATGCTAGTTTTCCTAAAGGAAGTTTCTATAGCATATGTAAAGTATAAAGTACATATTGTTATATCTAAGTATATGTACTTTTGATTTTTATAAGCATGCGTTAAAGAACCATGTACAAATGAAAGTTAAAGTTATGATATAATATCATATCTTCAGTAAGCATGTGTAAGATGTTCTTTAAGGATATGTTAAGCTCGATACTGAAGAACTTAGAGAAGGTATCCGAGCAACTCGATACTGAAGGACACTGAGAAGATATTTGAGCAGTAGTACCTAAGGTATGATGGTACTTAACTAGAACCATGTTAAGCTCGATACTGAAAGACATAGAGAAGGTATTCGACTAGCTCGATACTGAAGGACACTCGGAAGGTATTTGAGCAATAGTACTTAAGGTACGATGATACTTAACTAGAACCACTTGCACGTTAGTAGAGTTAATGTTAAGAGTTGAACAAAAGGATTCTCTCAACTAAGGATCAGTTTAGCTATGTTTTCAATAAATATATGTTTATAAGTTTTATGTGCATATTTTCTTGGCCAGTTCAGCTTTCAGAATTCAACTTCCTGGTTTCTAGTTTCAAGCATGCATTTTATGTTTTATTTAAGTCATTCACTGGGCTTATAGCTCACCTTGTTTTTAAAATACCACCCCCCCCCCCAGGTAGCAGTCAACTCTCAGAAGATAACTCCCCAGAATTCACTCACTGGGCCTATAGCTCACCTTGTTTGTAAATACTAGTACATATGTTTTGTTCATACAGGGACTTGGGTGTATATTGGGCTCACTGGGTTTTGTAATGTACATAGTTGTGCATGTGAATAGTGGCTATGGAACCTTGTTAATGTAAGCACGTTAAGTTTTGGTTAATCTATTCAGTATGTTTATAAGTATACATGTATGTATTCCAGGGTTTCTGAGACAGGTTAAGAAGGTTAGTAGGCAATAAGTGCCAGTAAAAGGGTTGGTAACTGCTACTGTTACATTCTCTTCCAGGATAAGAAGGTAATCTAGGAAGGAATGTGACAAGATGCCCCCACTCCTCATGTCATAATATGTACGAATTAGAATCACATCATCTGTAGCACTTTACAACTCTTTATAACAACTACAGAGTGGGCCGCATCCAATAGTGTTACCAGAATAAGGCACCTATCCTTATTCATATACTATAGACTATTTTGATTATTTACTTTAACCTGATCCACTTTTATGTCTCCACATAAAGTTCAAGTACTCATGTAATAGTCATGGATCTTTTAGTTTATTGGATTTATTTTTAAAACAAAATAAGCAATTCATATATTCAATAACAACTTATTGAATTTTCAGAATAAATTTTATTGTTTACAAACCACGAGTTTTAGGGCATAAAACCCAACATATAAGGGGTACATGAATGAACCTAATCACATCCACATGAGAGATATCCTGAAGACATGAAAGTATGATGAAAAAAGACTTAAAAGAAGTGAAAGTTACTACCTATACCAACAAGATGCACCTTCCTTTTCTTTTTTTTTCAGCTCAATCATAGAAACTCCAAAGTTAAGCATGCTTAGCTTGGAGCAATCCTACCTTCTAGAAATTTTCCCATGATGCATGTGAGTGGGGACAAAACATATGAAAGGATCAATGTTGGTTTGTGGGGATGCCCTTCAGTCTTAGAAACACAAGAGAATAACATGTCAGTTGCAAGGGATGTAGGGGAATGTCCGGCTAAATAAGGTATCGAATTCAGATTCCAAGGATCCGATTCCTGGGCCAGGGGCATTACATCTATGGCATCTAGTTGCCACCACTTTTTCCTTGGTGCTCTTGTTAATAAGGAAAGAGTAACTCACATTTCGCATGTAACTCCAAATCCACGTTCGGCATTTGAACCAAATTCCCTCTTATCCACAATCCTTTTTTTTTAATTAAAAAAAAGGCAATCTTTCTTTTCAATCTTCAATTGCTTCAAAGAAATAAGTAGGAATACCAAACACATATTTTAAAAACATGAAATACTTCTTCGAATCCTTTGTTTTCAAAATATTATTTTCAGACGGTTTACCAAATAGAAACTAATCAATTCCCCAAGCCCAAAACATTACACCCCTAAATGTTTTAAAAGTTAAACGTTTAAAGAGTGGTTGGATATATTTTAAAAAAAAAAAAAAAAAAAAACTTAGCACACATATATTTAAAAATTTAAGAATCAAACTTATAATTTAGTATTCTTATAAATATAATTTTGAACACGTTAATATATATTCTTTATATTGAAATATTATTGATGAAAATTTAGTCGAGGAAGTATAAAATTTGAATCATTTATCACAAATTTTTAATGCTAATGTCTTTCATGCAGTTATTTTTCTTTAAAAATGATCTTTTCAAATATAAAAAAATATTTGAAAATATTTACACTCAAAAATAAGAAAACTTTTGAATTTTTTTTTTATAAATTGTAAATATTTTTGAAAATTTTATATTTATATGAATTTTCCTAAAAATAATTACCTAAAGATTAAAATTATTTATTTATGTTAAGTAAAAGAAAAAACACGCCCATCAAGTCCAAACACTGGAAATTTAGCGTAAAGTTGTAACATTTTAAAATTTAGGGGTTAAATTAAAAAAAAAAATTCAAACTTTAAGATAAAGTTGTAATATTTTAAAATTTAGACGAATTTGAAATCAAATTCAAATCTCAAGTATAAAAGAATATTTTGTCATATTTTGAAAAAGGTAAGTTAGACCCAAAACAAGGAATCAAACCCCTATTGTTTATGTCAAAGTGAGTTTAGTTTAGTAGTACTAACATGTCCTTCGTCCCAAGAGTTTGAAGGTTCAATCCCCCATCATGTTGTTATACTCAAAAAAGGAAAGAGAAAAAAAAAACCTATTGCTTATATCTATTGTGAAGACCATAGTTATGACTACAAGAATGGACCTCATAATTCAGAATCAATGTTCCACTCACAACTACTTTTTAATCATTCAAAATCATTTTGATGAAATAAAAATCGTATCTAAAAGTGTAAAATTAAATATTAGATCAACTAGTGAAAAATATGTTTCTCTATTTTCAAATTAGTCATTTTCTAAAATAATTTAAAAACATAAAATATGTAATAAAATGTTACTAATATAAATATAGTACAAATAACAAACATTTTATGTTGGAATAAGAATTGCGGATCGGGATAATCTTTTGGAGGATGTTCCACCAAAATTTTTTTATTATCCTATAATAATATAGTACAAAATATCCATGTATATTTATGGAATAAATTTTTTTGAAAAAATTTAAATTAATAAGTAAAAAATTTATCCTTTTCTAGTTAAAATTTCTAGGACTAATATTAAATTTGGTGGTTTCTTTTAATGTCAATCTCTCATACAATAATGACCAAGATGGGTTTTTTAAAAAAAAAAAAAAAGAAAAAAAAGAAAAACATGAGTAGGAAAATCTACTTCGAAATCAATAGTAGAACTTCATTGTGCTATACTTGTGCTTCGGAGTAAATAATATAATTCAGTGAACTATGCTCTTGTCTCAAAATCAGTAGAATGACTTAGTTGAACTATGCTCGTATTTAATCTAACCATTAATAAATCTTTGTTGATAAGAATGATTTGATCAATAAATGAAGTTTGAAGTTTGTTATTATGATGGATTGTTCTTTTTTTTTTTTTTTATACAGATAAGAAGACGAATCTACAATGAAATTTTCCTAATCAAAAGAAACCTAAAATTGAGAAAGAATCACAAATCTCTGCTTCAAATTCTCAAATTCCTCTGTTTTATTTCCATTGTCGTCTTCTTCATTTTTAGGGTTTTCAGTTCTTCAATTCTCCATATTATCCCATACAATTCTTTCCTCATATCATCAATTTCATCTATACATAATATCAATTCATCTTTCCTGCAGTTTCTCTTCGAAGAAGCCCTAATATTTGGAGATCTATCAAATCGCTCATGCATCTTCTCCAGTTGATTCATGATTTGACGAACATGACGCTCTATCAGGTAATAATTCTCTCTTTGGTTCGAATCATTCTTCATTTCTTTTAATTCGATTCCCAACCTCTCGATTTTTTGTGCAAAAATCTCAGCCAGGCCGCTGCACATAGTTTTATCAAAGTTCCATCTCTGTTCGTCATTGAATCTGTTTTTCGCCATTTGAAATATGTGTTCGATGTAATCACCGTAAATCATCACAATTTCCTCGATTAATTTCACTGGCTCAAAATATGGCAAATCTGAATTCAGATCAACCACTTCGGGAGATTTTGTGATTCTTTTTCTTTTCGATGATTCTGCCCTAAAATCGTCCCTTTCTCTTCCTTCGAAACGAACTTCCAGGAAACTTCCGATGTTTTCTAGATTCAATTCTCTCTCCATAAGGTATTGAGGATATAATGAAAATGAATCTTCATAGAGATCTTCAACTTCTTGTTTCATTTTCAAATCCGTCGGCTGGTAACTGAGATCTTCAACTTTTTGTTTCAATTTCAGATCCTTTGGTGGCGGATTATGATCTTGATTGTTCTTGAGTTTTTCGTTCAAGGATTTCGGATCTGAATTCATCGCTCTGATTCGTTCAACTACTGAAGTGTGAGTTCATATCTTGTTCCTGTGATTGTTCTTCGCTCGTCTTGATTTTCTTCTCTCTCTGTGTGATCCTTAACCGCCCAAATTTCGGCGCTTTACCGTCTGGTTTTATTGGAATGATTCGATTGGCTGATCTCTATTTTTAAACTTACTCAAAACTTTTTTAGTCCCTAATCTTTTCACTCATTTATGTTTTTAGTCCCAAAATTTTTAAGTTACCTAATAGATTTATTAATTTTTAATTTGAAAAAAGTACATTTTTAGTCCTTGAGTTTTAAAGGTTTATTTGGTCCAAAATTTTTTAAATAGATCTTTTTAATCTCTAAGTTTTACAAAAATAGGTTGAATTGGAATGTGTTTTGTCTTCTTTAATGTTGATTAACATCTAAAATTGAGTAAAACAAGCTTGTTTCTTTTCACTGGACCATCTCTGTTTTCCTGGTGACAATCTATCTCACTACGACGAAGTCATTGCCTTCCCACATCTTAGAACCACATTTTCAACTGTGTATGATCTCATCACAACCCATTTTTGCTACCATGAACCCGCATTTGTGGCATGGAAAAAAGATGGGAGTAAATGGTAGATGACGGGTCTGCTACTTTTGACCTTGAAATTTGTCGGTTTCTCTCATAGGCAACCCGTCTTTCAACCTTTTCTTAGTTGTTAATTTTATTTTCCTCTCAAAAAATGCAAAACTGCACCACTGATCACCAAAGAACACCATCAATTAATGTGCATTATTTTTTAAATTATTAGGGCAAATTTTAGCAAATTGTTAAGATATGTATTTATTAAAAGTATATTTTTACAAGAAGAGTATAGGTGTATAAATATTACACTAACAGTCTTAGAATAGAGCCTACAAAAGCTCTAACCATGCTCTAACTATCCTAAAGACTCTCCAACTAAGAGGACTAAGTTTACATACACAAGTATACATTCACACCTTCCCTCAAACTCAAGGTAGTAATATTGGAATCATCTTAAGTTTGTTAAGTAGTTGGAGAAAACGACCGAGAGACAAAGCTTTGGTGAAAATGGCAACGGTTGCTCAGTCATGGAAACAGATTGTAAAAATAAAGTTTTACTCAGGAGATGATGACGAACAAAGTGACAATCATTTTCAATATGTTTGGTACGCTCATGAAAACCATCATTGTGAGCAATCTAGATGGCACTACGATTGTCATAGTTAAGGATAGTTGTAGACGATTGAGGGACTCTCATATCAGCAAGAAGCCAACGAAGCCATAAGAGCTCTGACGTAGCATCAACTAAAGCACGATATTTAGACTCCGTACTAGAATGGGAAAAACCACTCTATTTCTTACTTTCTCAAGAAATGAGAGAATCACCAAGGTAGAAATAGTAACTAGATGTAGAACACCAGTCAATAGGATCACCAGCCCAATCAACATCAGAGTAGCCAAACAAAACCAGGGAAGACTGGGAATAGGGCTAAAGTTCATGTCCCAAAGTTCCTTTGACATAACGGAGGATACGAAGAACAACAGTAAAATGTATGGTTCGAGGAGCAGCCATGAATTAACTAACATTATGAACAACATATGCAATGTCAAGACAAATAACTGGCAGATTAAATAAGGCTGCCAACAAATTGACGATAAAGGTTGGCATCTTCAAGTGGAACTCCATCAAATGGAGCCAAGCAAACATTGGAATCGAGTGGTGTTGGAGCCGTAGCACAGTCTGTGATACTAGAGCGCACCAAAAGATCTGAGGCATACTTTTCTTGAGACAACAAATAACCAGCCAAGAAATTAACTAAGTAAGCCCAAATCTTTCATCTCAAAATGTTTTCCAAGGTAGCTTTGTAGATCAGAAATAGCCTGAGGGTTATCCCTAGTAATAATCATATCTTCTGTTGGGATTGGTATCCTAATTCTCTCGAAGTCTCATTGTTTGTAATGATTCACATTGTTTTATGAATAAAATAACTATTATTTCATTATGGCATTTACTCATATCCAATAAACAAAGCTCCATGGTTATCTTATGTAAACTTAAGCAAGTATATGTGATATACAAGTGGATCATGCCTTAAGTGATAACCTAAATAGGTTTGTTGTATAAGGATTAAGGTGGGATACCTTAAGTGATAACCTAAATAGTTTTGTAATATAAGGATTAAGGTGGGATACCTGATACTGGTGACACTACGGATACAGCCCGCTTTGTAGAGGTTTGCAGTGTTGTAAACTACTACAGATGGTAGATCCTGACCATTCATGTGGAGACATGCGAGCGAGGGGTCCTATACAAAGAGTTTGTATAAAAGATCGAACCACAAGATGACTACACTTTGTATATAACGTTGTTGATACTAGAGACTTACATTTCACCTAAATGACCATAGGTGACACGATCTCAATCCTGAGTGTTTTGGAACTCCTACCTTTGAGGGCAGTCCTTTGATTAGTATGGGTGAGAGTAGCCAGATTGCCAACTCAACTTGTCTACTTTTGGGGACTTGTCTGATTTAAGAGCTGTGAACTCAATAAACAAGATGAAATTCACTTCTTTCCGAAGTAGGGATAAGTAGAGAGATTGCTTCCTTAAGGACTGATTCTGGGCTTGAACATAGTGGTCATAGCATCTCTTTGGAAGAGAAGACTCAGTCATAGTAGGACTATGACTTATGTTCATTAGAAAATTCAGTGGTACTTAAGGAGTTAGATGTAACTATAGAGGCATAACGGTTATTGGTCGAGTTGTACTTACGAGCGATCTGTGAAGGGTTGTCGCACTTGTGATGTTTTAAGATGGACACATAATATATCTGTGGTTAGGAGAGTTTAATTGTCGGTCTTTAGTGGAGTGTCTGACAGTTAACAGATGGTGGATCCCGTGACTAAAGAGTTTAGTCAGTTATTCACGTACCGTTGGAGCTTCGAACTACATGTCCATAAGGTCCCCTTGGTATTTAATGGATTCAGCTGAGGATCAGTTCTTGGTGCTGATTTGAAATGTTCAAATTGACAAAAGAGGTAATTCAATTATATATGATATGATCAGTATGATGTATGAGATACATCAAGTGGAGGATTAATGTAAATGAGAATTTTACATTAAGTGTCATGGAATAGAAAAAGAGCTATATTTGTAATGTTTCATGAGATGAAATATTAAAACTGTAGGTTATAAATATATTATGGTAAGTTAATTATTATTTATATTTATAATAATATTAATTATGGATAATTATCTCTTTTTCTCTAATAACCAATTGAGTGAGAGGTTATTGGTGGTTTCATGATAACCGTGAGATAAAAGGAAAAATGTTTTCCTAATTTTAGTAAGAAAAAGAAAATGTTGAAAATTGTTGATTTTAGATTTCCTCTCTTGGAAATATTCTCACGGGAAGTTGTCAAGTAAATAGGATTTACTAAACGACAGCTTGGGTTAGCTAAATGATCGTGGAGTGTTAGTAGGCGATAGACACTCAACTAAACGATGAGTCAAACGATCGCATAGCTCGCTTAGTTTTTCCTAAACGATTTGGCATCGTCCTATACGATAGGTTCTTCCATCTCCCACTTGCTCAATCGTTTACACGATCGTGTTTCCTTTTGCTTTCTGCCTCAAACCAAGTCCACACAAAGCCCACCCTCTGGATTCTCACACCAAGAATACCAACTTAGCCTTCTTGGTGGTTTCATACTCAATTCGACACTATTGAGGTTCTGTGGAGGCGGTTCGTGGTGTTCGTGACCTAGGCGATTGCTTAGTTCAAGCGCGCGGCGTTCGTGCAGTGTAACGGTCGTGTTAGACGAGTGTTCGTGGTTGCTGTGTTGCTGTGGTCGAGCGTTCGTGATCAATGAGCTAGGCGATGAGTCTGCAAAAACGTGTAACTTTTATTCTTGATCTTTTGTAGAACATGCTGTAATTTGTGTATTTAATGCATAATCGTATGTTTCTGTTTGTGATTGTAATTGTAAAGTTCATATATGATTGTAATTTGCAGTGATCCTTCCACTGATCATGGAAATCCTCGTGTTTCGATTTCCTTTAATTGGTATCAGAGCCAAGTTCGGATTTTCTGCATTTATGTTTAATTGTTAAGTTCATTTATGGATGGAGTTGATGAATGTTTCGGGTTTAATTGCCTTTGTTTAAAGCTTTCTCCAATTACAAAGTGTTAATTTGTAAGGGCCCTGTGTTTTTTGGGCGTAATTAACTTGCAATTGAGTCTGTAATTCAAAGAGTTTGAGTTAGTTGAGTCGTTCATGATGAAGTTTTCGAAGCATGGAGATGTGATTGTCAACGAGAAAGAAGACCAAAAGTTGGTCATTTCGTGTAGCCTAAGGTAACGATCGTTGGGATTTATCTAAGCGATCGTGTAGATTTTTCTATACGATCGTGTAGTATTTACTAAACGATCATTTAGCTAATGCTAAACGATCGTTTAGCGATCGAGTAAATCGTTTACTCCATCGCATAGCGTTGATTGCCCAATTGTGTAGACGCTGGAGGTAGATGATCATAGTGGGAGCATGTGATGCTCATCGTTTAGTAAAAGGTGCGCGCTAGACGATCGTGTAGTTAGCAAGCCTCACCGCTTAGTTACTACCTACACGATCGTGCGGTATACGATACGAAGGTGCTCACTAAATGATCATGTAGGCAATGGTGCTTTGTCGTATCGTAATCATTTAGACGATCGCGTAAGGCATGCATTGTGTGGAGCACGCTAGGCGATCACGTACCTCAGGTTTCATCGCTTAGTAAAAGGTACACGATCGTGTAGTATTTTCTAAATGATCGTTTAGCTCTGGGAGCATTGGTAAATGATATAGCGAAGCATTTGTTCTTTCGTATAGACAATCGCGGGAGTTTGGTACACGACGGTTGGAGAAGCGTTGCTTCACCCGAGTGGTTCAAGACCTGGTTCGCCTGTTTGAACTGGAGACTCCTTGTTTTTGTAATAGTTAGCTTTAATTTTGTGGTTTTAAGGCAATTTCACCCGGTTCATCAACATTTGTTTATTATACATGTGATGTATGGTGCTGATATGGCAAAGTGTTTGACATATAGTTTAAAACCCACCTTAGGTTGTGCAATTATTCATGCATCATGTTTTATAAATGTTATAATCTAGCATAAAGAAATTACATGAAAGCATGTGCATGCATCATAAAATATAAGAGTTATATTTTGCATGCAGTGAGCATTATCATGCATCATTCTTTTATTATAAGTGTTATAGTCTAAAGGTGAATGGAAGCATGTTATGCATGTATCATTGTTGTTTTGAGTATTATATGAAAGAAGTAGCAATGAATGAACAATGCATTGAGCATAACACTTAGGTTGTTTATAATCGTTATGAATGCCTTGCATGTGTTAGCTTAGCATTGTGGTTTTGGTTGTTTCGTTTATAAGTATTATAAAGGAAATTAGAACTAAAACCAATAAGAAAGAGTTGCATGCAGACTAAGGATGAACTCAAGTTTTTTAAAAGGGTTTTAAAATTGGATTGAGATAAACCTAAGTTCAAATGGTTCTAAAGAGTTAACTTAGATTAATCTTTTAAAATCGATTTAATAGGATTAAATTGATTGGTATAAAAGATTAAATTTGTTTTAAATCTATCTATAAGGGACCTTTCATCTAAGGCGGGTTCTGTCTAGACTAGGTTCTTATGTTGACAGAAATGTAACACCCCTACCTGGGAACCTACCTGGAAAGGTGAATTAGATAGATTTTCAACAAGCATGCGACAATTTGGTCAAAGACTCCGTTAAAGAGTTTAATGGATGATGATCAAAAGTTGTTTAACTATCCAAAGTAAAAGTTACTCTTGGGCAAACCTAAAAGCTCACTTGGTTAAAATCCTTAGCCGTGTTTTTTCTAAGTAAACTAAACCCTAGGTTATAAAATACTCAGTGGGAGGAAGAGACGTATCTGATATGTCTATGATTCCACTCACGTTCTCCCTGAATGTTCATATTGTGAAATTCATGCTTGGCCTCGTGGTGCCCTGGGAGCATCCCCCTTCGGAAGGTGTTTGCATGAGTCAATATCAAGGTGGACGGAAAGAGTGTTTATAGTAAGTGGGTGAAGGGTATGTGTCAACACGTCCTATGGTCTCTATCATTGGTTCACACCGTGAGATCATTATGTACTCCCTCGTGGTATCTTGGGAGCGTCCCCCCTTCGGATGGGTTTTGTGCAGTTGGATAAGATCAAGGTGAACTCCAAAAATGGATAGGGTTGCTTTAGGTTTTACCCCAATCGGATTTTTTCCTTTCGAATTGACTTTTTGGGGCGGATCTCTGGGGCCTAAAATGACGGGTCACACTTACGGGAGATTGTTAAGTAAGTTAATGATCTCTTGGCCAAATCAATGATGGCTAATCGTTATAGGAGCAAGAGTTGTTATTGTATTAATGATTGGTTGAGAACTTCTCAATTCAGAGAAGGAATAATTGACCTCCCTTCGGCGACTTTTGTTTTAAATCTTTGAAGCGTGATTGTGAAACTAGATGTCACACATGGTTCATATTAGTTTTGTTAAAACCTTATTGGATGTTTTTTGTTTTACAACGGGTATTAGCTTAAAACCTAACGTAGGTCAATGTATTTTTCTTTTCAGCAACTCGTCAGTAATTCCATTTAGTGCTTTTAATATGACCGAATACATATAGTGGAAAGAATTGTGTAAAACATATTTTGTGGCAAATGACCTCAAATTTGTCATGGTTGAGGAGTGTCCTCAAGTTCCGACCCTTGATGCACCGCGAAGTGTTCGCAATGCATATAAGGTGTGGATGAAGGCTAATTCATTGGCCTGACTTCACATTTTGGCTAACATACATGATGTTTTGGCTAAAAGGGTTGAGCACATGATCATTGCACGCGAGATCATGGACTCATTGCAAGATTTGTTTGAACGTCAGTTCTTACTTGTCGAGCACAAAGGGATGGATGACAAAACCAATAGTGTCAGTTGTTCTGACACTGATTCCACTAGTCTTCAAAGGAGGAGGAAAGACAGTAAATCTGATTTATCGGTCTTGGAGACGTGTTTAGTAGAGAATGATGATTCTGCCTGGATCTTTCATTCGGGTGCTACCAACCATGTCAGTTCCTCTTATCAAGGATTCATTTTCTGGGAAAGGTTGCCACAGGGAGAGATGACTCTACGAGTCGATACTGGTGAGGTTGTTTCAGTTGTTACTATAGGTAGGCTGAAGTTATTTGTTGACAAGAAACGTTATTTGCTACTGGATAATGTTTTTGTAGTTCCTCATATTAAGAGGAACTTGATCTCGATTTCTTGTCTCATTGAACAAGGGTATACAATCTTCTTTTATGAGAATAAAGTGTTTATTTTAAAGAACAGAATGAAGATTGATTATAGTTCAATGGAAAGTAACTTATATGTACTAAGGTCGTTAGTTATAAAAGCCTTGTTTAACACTGAAATGTTCAATACGGCAACAACAGCTAAAAGACCAAAGATTTCTCTTAAGGAAAATGCCCATCTTTGGCATCTAAGGTTAGGTCACAACAACCTCAATAGGATTAATAAGTTGGTGAAAAATGGACTTCTAAAGAGCATAGAAGAAAACTCCTTGTCGGTATGTGAATCATGCCTCGAAGGCAAGATGACCAAACGACCTTTTACTGGAAAAGGTTACAGAGCCAAGGAAGCCTTGGAGCTTGTACATTCAGACCACTATGGTCCGATGAATGTTAGAGCTCGAGGTGGGTATGAATATTTGATGTTAATATGAGTACAAAAATGATATAGACGTAAAAATACATGACCAAAAAGTATTATTTGATGGTAATATGAGTAGAACTAAACTAACAAACTATCGATTTTTCGACCCCACATGAAAAAAAAAGTATTAATTGACGATTTTAAAAAAAAAAAAACTAAAAAGGGTAGCATGTAGGCAAATGAAAATGAGAAATTAGTTACCAACTAACTTACTTTATCTTCATCTTTCTTCAAAATATTGGTCAAATCTCATACTTATGACACGTGTCAATTTCTCACACATGGCCACCTTGTCCCTTGCCTTGGAGCCAAGGAATGCCTGACAGTTAACGAATGGTGGATCTCGTGGCTAAAAAGTTTAGTCAGCTATTCACAGATCGTTGGAGCTTCAAGCCATAGGTCTATTAGGTCCCCTGGGTAGCTTGGATAAAGTCGAGAATCAGTATTTGGGTCAGTTTGAAATGTTCAAATTGATAAGAGGAAGTTTGATTATATATAATATAATTAGACTGGTTAATTATATATAATATAATTGACTAAATGTATGAGATACATTATTTTAGAGGAAATTAGATATAAATATGATTTATATCAGTAGAGGAGAAATTACTATAGTAAATATGTGATATCAAACTATAGGGTAAGAATATAATATGATTATATTTACTAATTATTAAATTGGTTAATTATATGATAATTGGTCTAAAACTTCTCTCGGACATACGTTAGTAAGAGCAGCCGCATTCGGTTATGGTAACCGATTAATAAAATGAAAATTTGTTTCATTTTGCAATAGTTCGGAAAAATTGGTATCAGTGTGAAAACGTAACGATCACATAGTTTGAGAGCCTATACGATAGTCGCCTATCACCTAAACGATCGCACGCTAGTGCCTAAATGATCGCATGTTTGTCCCTAAACGATTGCTTAGCTTTCCTAAACGATCGCATAGTGTGCCGTGTTTTCTAAACGATCGTCCACCATTTACTAAACGATTTCTTAGTATAACCTACACGATCGTGTAGCTTCTTCTCAATGATAAGCACATAGTTATACGATAGCTTCTTTTCTCTCCCACTTGCTTATCGTCTACACGATTTATTCTTAATCTAACCTCTACCAAATTCACCAAAGACCACTCTTTGGATTCTCACTCCGAGAATACCAAACGCTCCATTTTGGTGGTGTCGTCCTCGCTGCTATTCACTTGTTCATGACTATCCGTGTTGCTGCCGTTCGTGTAGACGATCGTGCTGCTGCAACCGCCTTATTTGCTGGGTGATAGAGTGTAAGTGGAGGTTCTTCTGCTACGTCAGAGTTCAAAGCTTGAAGAGGGTCTTCAACTGGTATGAAAACGCTTTCTTTTGTTTTGTATTGTTCAAATCATGCCTTTAATTAGTGTGAATTTGCATAACTGTTTGTTAGAATATATGTGTTGTATTTTGGTCATAAAGAAATCGGAAAGATCCGAACGCGCTCATGGATGCTCTTCATTAAGAGTTCCTTCAGATATCAGTATAATTCAGGATATGATCACTTAAACGCCGTTATGAACATCCTCAAGTATCTTCGAAGAATGAAAGACTATATACTCGTGTATGATTCTAAGGATTTGATCCTTATAGGATACACAGACTCTAATTTCCAAACTGATAAGGATTCTAGGAAATCCACATCATGATCAATGTTCACTCTTAACGGAGAGGCAGTACTCTAGAGAAGCACCAAACAAGAATGCATTGTTGATTTCACTATGGAGGTTGAGTATGTAGCAGCTTATGAAGTTGCTAAGGAAGCTGTGTGGCTCAGGAAATTCCTGACTAATCTGGAAGTGGTTCAAAACATGTATAAGCTCATCACCCTTTATTGTGATAATAATGGTGTTGTGGCCAATTCCCGAGAGCCTAAGAGTCACAAACGCGGGAAGTACATAGAGCATAAGTATCATCTCATTCGAGAAATTATGCATCGAGGGGACGTAAAGAAACTCTTATTAAAGCATACCTACGAGCGGAAGCAGATCTTTCCAATTCATTGTGACAGAATTACCGCATATACATTCAAAACATACTAATACACATTCATCATGCTAAAGAGATCAAGAAATCATACCAGATGAGGATTTCTCCTTCACAGCAAGTCTGAAACCCAACCGTCTACCTTGAACAATAACCACTCGGACAAAAGGAAACAGAGAAGAATACACCACTCAGAACCCTCAATATTCTTGGAGTGATAATCCAAAGTGTGGGCTTTGTTCGGATTTGGTAGAAGGAAGGAGGAAGAGAGACCATACACAACGATCAAGCAAATGAGAGATATGGTCGTCTATCGCATAGACAAGATGCTTGATCGTTTGTGGTAAAATAAAAAACATCTAAATGTGCAAAGTCAAGTAGTGAAGTAAATATCATTTATGTTATACATCACAAGTGTTCGTACAAAGTTGTTTACAAACTACTGGACACGAGACTTTATGGCACAAACCCCAACAATCTCCCATTTGTCTTAAAACGAAGTGGGGGGTACAGGTAAACAGGCACAAAACAATAAACTAGGGCATAAAAACTCAGTGCAACAAAATATCCCACTTGCCCTGGTCCAACCATAAGTGGTCCCATAGATCCATCCTCTGAAGGTGACCCTCAAACACTGTAGCCGTGAGAGCCTTCGTAAACAAATCAACAATATTTTTCTCCGAGGCAATCTTCATGACGATCATGTCACCTCGATGCACTATCATGCAGGTCAACTTTAACATGGCAAAAGGTGAGAAAGTCTCCTCATAGTCGATTCCCTCCACCTGGGTATAACCCTTTGCCACAAGTCAAGCCTTGAAAGTTTGCACCTTCCCATCAGCACCCCGTTTGCACTTGTAGATCCATTTATAACCTATAGGTCTTACCCTATCAGGCTGATCTACAAGATCCCATACCGAGTTGAAGTACATCAACTCCATCTCGAGATTCATGCCTTTAACCCATTCATCCCGATCAACATCCTCCATTGCCTTTTATAGGACAACGAATGATTTTGTATGGGAAAATAGGAAAATTTTCATATGTAATTCATCTACAAAGATAAGACAATTTCATGGTCATAAAACACCGATTCTCCTCTTGAGACTTAATTCGATCTTCATAGATTTCTCGAGATATTTTCTTACGAAGTTTTGTTATAGCATCTATAACAGCCTCGGGTTTAGGTGGACAACCCGACAAATACACATCGACAGGAATTAACTTATCAACTCCCCGAATAGTACTATAAGAATCGGTACTGAACATCCCTCCTGTAATTTTACATGCTCCCATAGCAATAACATATTTTGGTTCAGGCATTTGCTCATATAATCTTACTAAAGAAGGTTCCGTTGCTACCGCGGGCTTTACGCAATCAACCGGATCATATAGATATCCCTTCAACACAACATAGGTCATCAAAAGGATCTTGGAGACCCACCAAAGCACGAAAGCCAGAATCTTTCAGAAAATGGATTCCTATTCGAAGAGTGCATAACCTCATGGAAAAGCTCACACTAACCCGTCAATTTTGGATCCAATTCGGAATTTTCCTTGGGAGGTATCAGGTCGCCATCTGTCACCATAGCTAGGATTTCCGTGAAACCCAGATAGTGATCAGGCAGGTTCGTAACCCTCCCACTGTGTCGAGGTTCCCTCAACTCTTGAGGTGGAACTGACCTACCAGATGAACTATCATCAATAATTCTGGTTGATGAATCAGGTCCTTCAACAACTCTTATTGAAGCTTCAGTAGTTTCTTTGAAAAGCTCACTTAACACGACTTTACTACATGGACTGTGCTCCCTAATATGATCCTCCTCTAAGAAGTAGCGTTCGTGGAAACAAACACCTTATTTTCAGACGGATCATAAAAGTAACCTCCTCGTGTACCTTTGGGGTAGCCTACAAAGAGTCACAACCTCGATCGTGATTCCAACTTCTTGGTATTTGCCTCAAGCACATGTGCTGGCAACCTCATATGCGGAAATGATGTAAACTAGCTTTACACCCGTTCCACAACTCCAGAGGTGTTCTTGCAACACTCTTAGAAGGAACACGGTTGAGAATGTATACCGCAGTGTCCACTATGAAACCCCAAAACGAGTCCGGTAAGGAAGCGTAACTCATCATCGAACAAACCATGTCCAATAAGGTTCTAGAGAAACTCATTGGCATTTAGATTGAGTTACGGTAGATTTAAATATCTTTATTTTATGGAGGGAACTTAAGGCTAAAAGTCTTAGCACATACAAGTTATTTTCCAGTTTAGCTGTACAAATTTCAACACCATCCTTATGAATAAATGCTTTATTCAATTTGAAAGAAATAGTGTAATTGTAATTGTATTGTAACAGACACTTTATAGAAATAAAGTTCCTTTTTAGTTCAAGAACTACAAAGACATCTTTTAATATAAGAAACCTATTCTATAAAGTAAACTGGATGTCTCCCACTGCTACAGCTGAGACGACGTGCCCAGTGCCTACTCCCATTGTCATCTCACCAGCCTCCAACTATCGCCAGGATCTAATCCTCTAAAAAGAAGAACATACATGATTAGTGGCGCTCGAATCTACTATCCAAGCAGAATCATCATTCTCCACTAAACAAGTTTCTAATACAAGCAAATCATATTTACCTTTGTCTACCTTGGCCTTAGCCTTGGCAGCCTTCTTTTCCTTTAGATAACGAGGATAATGACTCTTCCAGTGTCTGTCCTGGTTACAGTGGAAACATTTTTTCTTTTCAACCGGCGATGGACGCTTCTTCTGAGCGACAAGTGGCAGGTTAGGAGGCACATTCCCTTTCCCTTTACCACCCTTCTTGTTCTTCCCCTTTCGATGATGAGTATTGTCGTGAGCATATGATTCCAACTTGAATAATCTAGGCCATTCAGTTTTTCAGCGCTAAGTAAATTGATAGTGGCTAAACTCATTAAAAAACATTGCTGGAAAAAATGAATAACCTTTTATAAGACTTTGCAAAAACCACATTTTTTAATTAACCAATTAATTTTTAGCTAAACAGATTCCAAGTACCCTAAGTGAAAAGACTTTTATTTTACCATGATGCCTCAGTGAGGCAGGACAAACGTCACCGATGGGGTGATCGAATGGTCCTTCACTAGGTAGGCGGAACCAACTCTTGAAACTAAACCTAATAGCCACCATTTGTTCGGTCCAAAATAGTTAACCCTTAACAATCCTACGTAAGTGTAACCCCTCATTTTCGACCCCAGAGTCCCACCCTAATGCGCTCACTGCAAGGAAAAAGACAGATTAGGACAAGAGACTAAGTAACCTTATCCTCTTACAGAAGATCAAATAAAGAAACATGCAAAATAGCTATCCTATAGGGGGACACACCCAGGATGCCACGAGGCGATGCGTAGAAACTTTATTCAATCCAACGAGAGAGACCGAGGGATATGCTGTCGCATTTCCCGCTCCCACTTACTATGAACACTCTCTCCATCCACCTTGATATTGACCTACCCAAACACCATCTGTTAGGAGGACACGCCAAAGGTGCCTCGAGGCCGAGGGTAGATCTCACGGTGTGGACTATGAGGGAGAAACGCGATAAGTGAAAAATGAAGCATCAAATGCCCCAAGAACCTCCCACTGAATGTTCTACCTAGGGGTTTATTAATGTAGACAATCCGACTACTAATTATGATCTAAGTCATTTATAAAGTTTGCTCAAAAACAACTTTTGTCTTTGAAATTTTTTTTAAAAAAATCCAAGTAGTCACATTAAACACTTTAATGGACTGGCCTTAGTTTGCATGCATACATCAAATCTATCTAAATTACCTTTCCAAGTAGGTTCCCAGGTAGGGATGTTCTATTGCCGTCATCTTAAATACTCTAGCCTAGATAGAACCCGCCTTCGACGAAAGATCTACTATAGATAGACTTGCTACATATTAATCTTTTACTAATTATTTTAGTTCTAATTTCATTTTATAACCATTTATAAAATAAACAACTAAAACACTCATCCCACATAACAAAGTATTTATAACGCTTATAAATATAACGTTAAAAATAAATAAATAAAGCATACATAAATATAATCCTTATATTATATGATGCATGAGCATGCATTTATGTAAATTAAAACACGCTTCTCTAAATTATAACTATTATAATAAAGAGATGATGAATGATCAATGCATAACCTAAGGTGGGATTTACTATATGTGCATACCATATGACATAAAAAACATACATCGCATGTAATAAAACAAGGATTAATGGATCAAGATAAGCCTTTACAAAACCGGAATGAAATAATCCTATCTATTACATTTTTCATCGAGCAAACTAGGTCTTGAACCGCCAGGAGGACTCCATCGTGTAGTAAGTGCCGTAGGTAGACGATCGTCCACCGCGAACTAGACGATAAAAGCAAAATTAAATGATCGTGTTGACGACAACGAGGCAACGAAGCATGATCCTCTATGTGATCGCTCAATACGGTGACAGGTAAACGATTGACCTTGCATTACTAAGCGATCGTTTAGTCAGTTACTAAGCAATGCAGCTTGCTGGCCAAAACGATCGTCTATTGCGATCACTTAACACAACGACAGGTAAACGATTTACCTTGCGTTACTAAGCGATCGTTTAGTTAATTACTAAGCGATGAAGCTTGCTGGCCAAGACGATCGTCTATGCGATCACTTAACGCGGCGACAAGTAAACGATTTACCTTGCGTTACTAAGCGATCATTTAATCAATTACGAAGCGATGAAGCTTACTGACCTAAATGATCGTCCAGTGCGCGCACGCGTTAAGCGATACACGAGCATCACATCGTCTACATGACCCGATACTTAGTGATCGTTTAATCAATCTTCGACACGATGCAATCAACCCTTGATCGCTTACCCGATCGTCTACACAATACGATCATCAGCGATCGCGTACCCCATCGACCGCACGATGCGATCAACACTTGATCGCATACCCCATCGTTTAACCGATGCGATCAACAGCGATCGCGTACTCCATCGTCTGCACGATGCGATCAACCCTTGATCGTCTCCTTCCTCAAAGAACCATGACGCTTGCTCCGATCTTCTTCACGAACGACTCAAAACTCAAACAAACTTTG
Source organism: Benincasa hispida (assembly GCF_009727055.1). Lineage (NCBI taxonomy): Eukaryota > Viridiplantae > Streptophyta > Magnoliopsida > Cucurbitales > Cucurbitaceae > Benincasa > Benincasa hispida. The sequence goes on from NC_052359.1 coordinate 47,037,809, forward strand.
AATACAGACTTGATAACGATTATTAATGCCCAAAAAACATAGGGGCCTTTACGAACAACTGCAAATGTAAAAACATTAAATCAAACCAACACTAACATCCACAAAAACATCCATAAATCCGCACATCCACAGCAATCTAACAATTAAATAGTGTAGAAATGTACCCACCAAGAACGTATTTGCAATTCTTATGCAGAAATGAATTGGAATATCAGAAAACTGAGTGCCCTGATACCAATTGAAGGAACTCTTATTCAAGAGTACCTACGAGGGAAAGCGGGTCTTTCCAATTCATTGTGACAGAATTACCGCATATACATTCAAAACATACTAATATGCATTCATCATGCTAAAGAGATCAAGAAATCATACCAGATGAGGATTTCTCCTTCACAGCGAGTCTGAAGCCCAACCGTCTACCTCGAACAATCACCACTAGGACAGAAGGAAACGGAGAAGACAACACCACTCAGAGCCCTCAGTATTCTTGGAGTGAGAATCCAAAGTGTGGGCTTTGTTCGGATTTGGTAGAGGGAAGGAGGAAGAGAGACCATACACAACAATGAAACAAGTGGGAGATGCGGTCATCTATCGCATAGATAAAATGCTTGATCGTTTAGGTGAAGTATACAATCGTGTAGGAAAAGTAAGCGATCGTGTAGGAAAAGGTAAACGATCGTGTAGAAAAATGGTGAGCAATTGTCTGAACGATCGCGTAGGAAAAACTAAGCGATCGTCTATATGATCGTTTAGTAAATACCGAGAGCTAAATGATCGCTTAGGAAAAAGGTAAATGATCATTTAGATAATAGCGCGTGACGGTGTAATCGGTATGCAATCGCTTAGCAATATCGTATATGTAAGCGATCGTACAGTCACTATCGTATAGGCATTGATTTTTTAGATGATGATATTATCTTTTCTTAATGTCCGCACACTCTGAGATCAACACACAGTCTTCTATTTATAATGCTCTCATCTGTTATTTAGAATAGAAGAGGCGTCTTCCCATTTCCTTTATAACTGTCCAATGAATGTGATTTTATCATATTCATAACATATAATTAATATCATATATTAATTATAATATTTTCCTCTAATAGATATAAATCATATTTATATCTAATTTCCTCCAAATTAATGTATCTCATACATAAAGTTAATTATATCATATTTAATTAACTCGTTCAATTATATCACATATAATCGAACTCATGCTCTTGTCAATTGAACATTTCAAATTGACCCAAAAACTGACTCTCAACTTGTATCCAAGCTATAAAAGGGACCTTCTGGACCTATGACTCGAAGCTCCAACGGTACGTGAATAGCTTACTAAACTTTTTAGTCACGATATCCACCATCCATTAACTGCTAGGCATTTCACTAAAGACCGACAGTTGAACTCTTCTTGCCATAGATGTATTTCTATGTCCATTGGATATAACCAATCATCAATACGATGACCCTTCACAGATGCTCGTAATTACAGCAAGCCAATTTATCGTTTTGCCCCTGTAATTTCATCTTCCTCCTTAAGTACCACTGATCCCTCTAATGAACAATACAACAGACCTACTATGTGTGAACACCTCTCGGGCCATGAGAATGTGCGTGGGGCCACATCATTCAAGCCCTAGAATCAGCCCTTAATGAAGCTATCTATTTACCTACCCTGCCTCGGGGAAGGAGTGAATTACATCTTGTGTAGCTGAGTTTCCAGCTCCCAAATCAGACGAATCCCAAAATGGTAGGTTTGAGTCGGCATTCTGCCACTCACACCCATGCAAATCAAATGACCACCCTCAATGGCAGGAGTTCCCAACTCACTCAAGATTGAGGTCATGTTACTTATGGTCATCCCAGTGAAGTGACGTCTCAGTTATGAACAGTGTTATGTAACGAGATATTAACACTTCGTGATCAGGTCTTATACAAACTCTTTGTATGGACCCCCGCTCGCATGTCCCCTACACGAATGATCAAGATCAGACTGTTTGTGACAAGTCACAATACTTTTGACCATTCCATGAAGCGGGTCACATCCGTAGCGTTACCAGGATAAGGTTTCCCTCCTATATCCATATACTACAGACCATTTTGGTTATCACTCAAGACATGATCCACTTGTATGTCACCACATACATGCTTAAGTTACATACAGATAACCAGGGATATTAAGTTTATTGGTTTGTGGTAAAATAAAAAGCATCTAAATGTGCAAAGTCAAGTAATGAAGTAAATACCATATATATTATACATCACCAGTGTTCGTACAAAGTTGTTTACAAACTACTGGACACGAGATTTTAGGGCACAAACCCCAACACAACGTTGCTGATCCATTTACAAAGGCCCTCACAGCTAAGGTGTTTGAGGGTCACATGCAGAGTATGGGTCTACAGGATAAGCCACATCTATTCTGGGGCAAGTAGGAGATATTGTACCAGGCGCGTTTATGCCCTAGTTTACTGATAACTGGTAGAAATACAAGTTATTACAACTCAAATAAGTAAAACAATGAGAGAATACAACGATAAAATAAGTAATATCATGTCCAAAATCGCTAAACTGAAAGGAATTGCGATCACATGCGCCTATCGCATAAAAGTAGTTAACTTACTTATTCTGTGCAAGAAAAATGCGATGGCGCAAGTAAAATTGCGATCCAAAGGAATAAGGCGTCAGCGCTCTTGAAGATTGCGATCGCAAGTCATGCGATCGTATGCGATCATGAGAAGTTTCTTAAAAAGGTGGTCGCATAAAGACTGCGCATCAAGGTGACGGCATAATAAATCATGATGGGACGGAAAGCTGATAATGGTCAAATTCGAATTTAGTTGACAAGCCGTTAAAGCCACACTGTAGCAAGTACACTCAACTTTTGGTGACCATTAATCGGTGCGTCAGAGTAGGAGAATTAATACTGCCTATCATTGCAATCATTAGAAAGGAAGGCTACTTCACCTTGAGCTCTATAAATACCGAAGGCCACCAGTGTAAAAGGAGTTAACAAGTTAGAGAGTTAGTAGTCCGTTCACGCACATACTCGTACATATACTTAGAAGACGGAGAAGAGCAAGGAGTCGAGGAAATCAAAAGATCATTCTTGGACAGATCGAGAGACTGCGGGAAAGTGTTACAAAGAAGAGAGGGCCAACACTTGCGAGAGCAAGAATACACATTTGGAACAGAGCTGGAGTGAAAAAGAACAGTGTAAAAGGCCCCGGGAAGCAAGACATTGCTTACCAGGCTTCTTATCTCTCAATTCCATTTTCTATTCTATATTCAGTACTTTATTTATAGAAAATGGAAATATCATTTCAATTTATGTTCAATCTCTCCATACTTCACATGAGTTGCTAAATTTCTGAATAAGTTGAGAAGTACTTAGCTAGCATGACTTAAGATTTACATTTTATGCGATCATCTTGTCTTATGTGTGTCATTCACCCTTTAGAGATACTTGAGAGAGTAGTCTAAAGATAGAATCTAGATTTGAGAAAGACAGATTAGAATTTAGGTTTGAGAGAGTCAAATTAGAATCGTATAAGCAAGAAATAGAAACTTAGACATAAGTTCTATTGTTATTAACACATCGCATGCACCCTAGAAATAGGCATGATTGTATGTGGTCACCTTGTTTTATGTGTGCATCATTCATCATCGCATAGACAAGAATAGAGGCTTAGACATAAGTCCTATCAACTTTTTTGTATACATCGCATGCATCCTAGAAATAGGAATTATGGCATTCTGCATTGAGAGATGACATGATGTTATTTATATGTAGCATGATCGCATAACTTGTGCATAATCTTAGGAAGTATTAGCTAAACCCCTTCATCGCATACTCATTGTAACTCTTGATTTCATCAACTCTGCGTTCAACTCCGTTGTATAGGAAAAATCTTAATCAAAACACCATCCAACTCATTTATTTTTACTACCGCAAGAGAATCAAAGGGACTGTCGCATACTTACTTAATAGTCCTTGTGTTCGACCCAGGACTTACCAGGAAACCTAATAAGGCTTATACTTTGGTTTTGTTAGGAAATATTGCATGATCACCGCAACTCACATCATAGCGCTTCATAAATTACACGCATCATTTACTTGTTTATGTACTTTTATATTAGTGTGACTTTTATGATGTACACCCCACTTGTTTTAAGACAAGTGGGAGATTTTTTAGATTGATGTCCTAAATCTTGTGGATCCTATAGTTTATAATTATAATATATAAATAATTTATTTATTTAATAAACTCTTAAGTATTTTATTCGACATTTAGTAGCATTAACCCATAAAACCAATAAACTAACATCTAAGGTTATCTTTTATAGCTTAAACATGTATGTAGAGACATACAAGTGGATCATGTTTAAGTAATAACCTAAATGGTTTGTAGTAGATGGATAAGGCTAGATACCTTATCCTAGTGACACTACAAATACTGCCCGCTTTGTAGATATTACAATTGTTGTAAAATACTACAAATGATTTGATCTTGATCATTCATGTAGAGACATGTGAGCAGACGTGTTCTATACAAAATGGTTTATATAAGACCGGACCACGAAATGCGTAGTCTCATTATATAACACCGTTGATAGTAGAGACTTACATTTCACCAAGATGACCATAGGTGACATAACCTGAATCCTGATTAAGTTATGAACTCCTGCTTATGAAGGCAGTCCTTTGATTTATATGGGTGAGAGTGGTCAAATCGCCGACTCAATAAGCATGCCATTTTGGAATTTTTCTAATTAGGGAGCTGGGAGCACAACTACACAAGATGTAATTCACTCATTCTTTAATATCGGGGTAAGTAGATAGATTGTTTCCTTAAGAACTGATTCAGAGGCTTGAACAATGTGGCGCCACACCCTCTCTGGGTCCAAGAGGGGTTTGATCATAGTTGGACTATAACTTGTTCACTAGAGGGATCAATGGTAGGAGTTAGATATAACGACAGGGGCAAAACAATAATTTTGGCCCAGCTATACTTACGAGCAATTTTTAAAGGGTCATCGTACTGTTGACTGGTTATATCCAATGGACACAGAAATATATCTGTAGTACGAAGCGTGCAGCTGTCGATCTTTAGTTGAGTGACCGACAGTTAATGGATGTTACATAATTTTCACTAAAGGAGTTTAATTAATTATCCAAGTACCATTGGAGCTTCAATCTACAGGTCTATAAGGTCCCCTCGATAACTCAATAGGAATTATTGAAAATTAATTTTGGATTAGTTTGAATTTTTCAAATTAATTGAGGGAATTAATAATGATATAATTAATATAATGTATTTGATACATTATAATATAAAGTGTATTTTGAAAAGAATTAAATATTTGAATATGATTCAAATACTAATTATATGGATAAGATTCATATAATTAAATTTAGTATAAATGAGAATTATATTAATTATCATATATTATTGAGAGAAATAAAACTATAGGTTATATTGCACATGATACAATATAATAACTATAGGTTATGTGTTATATTTGATATAGTTATATATATAATAAGTTAGTTATTATATATATATATATTTGTTTTAATTTAATAATAAATTTCAAAATGTAACTCCCTCCCCTTAATTCTCTCTCAGTAAAAACGTGTGACGGGTGGAGAGATCAAATTTTTTTTTCATCTTCTTCACAGAGGAGGGCTACGAGTTTTTTTCATAAGCGTTCTCCCAAGAAAAATCCCCTCTCAAATCCTCTTCCTCCCTCTTCCAAAAAATTTCCAGAGCCCACACCTCATGAAATTCTCGACCCCTAAAGGAGAATACAAAAGGTTCAACTTGTGGTGGTGTCCACGTTGAGGTTTGTTTCTATACGAATTATTCGTGACCCTTTGGAGAGGAGGAATTTCGTGAATACTATAGGCTTCAAGGGTAAGTTGATTTTTCTTCCCTATTTTCCTTTTTAAGCATGCTGTAAATTTTATTAATATTCATAGTTTTATGTTTACTGTCTTTTTATTATGTGAAAAAATGAAATCGAGAATGATCCTGCTTCCACTGCAGACCTCGCTGTTCTTTCAATTTGTTGGATCATTTGGATTCCAAGCCAATCCTAAGAAGATGACGAGAGTGAAACATGTAGATGGGTTGAAATTTGAATGTTGGTGCCGACCAAAATTTTGGAGACAGTAGAGGAGATGTGGATTTTGATAGGACTGGAGTCAATTGGTAAAGTGGGTAAAGGAATTGAAACAAAATGAAATAGAGAGAAGATTTTAGAAGGACCTAATTTTAGAGAACAAATGAGAAGAAGAGAAATCAAGAAAACATAAAGGGCAGGTTTAATTTTGGGAGAGATGCCAACAAATTCTAAAATTTTGGGCGGGCTTAGTTATTTTTATTATTATTATTATTTTCACTCGACATATTATAGCCCATTTTCAAAAAGGTTATATTGAAAAGCTATAAAATGACCTTTTTCTTGTAGTGTTCGCAACCCCCATGGATTCTTCTTCCTCTTCTTCTCCATTTTTGGACGAATGTTGGTCATTTTCTTGATTTTACGGTGTTGTAATTATCAGCTCAATCCTCCTTAATAAGCCTTCCAACGTTTCTCGTACTGTGCTCATCATGACATATAGTTCTCCCACCGAAGCCTCAACGGACAGCAAGTGTCTCAAGGAGGATCTGGGCAAAAGGGTGGGTACCTCCTCCATCTATTGTTCTTGGTGAATGTTTCCGATCACTGACTGGTTTCTTCTTCCGGAATTGGTCCAAATAGTCTTGGACGACTCTGATATCACTTTGGTATCAAACTAAACTTGAATTTTTTTTATCAAATGAATTCCTCTCATTTTGAGAGAGGAGGATCTTATATATAAAGGAAATTAGTTACCAGATGTTTAACTAACTATTATAACAACTAACAATTAGCTAACAACTTACAATTAACTAATTCCTTCCTAATTATTTACAAAAAGGATTCTTTCGGCCCTTACACTATACACTCTCATGATAAAAACAAAATACCAAAATTCAATACCATTCGTTTGTTTTTTATTATTTCTATCAGAATTGTCTCTTATTTTATTTTAAAACTTTCATTTGAGTTGAATTTTTATATGTCAAGTAACTTGTTCACCATGTCTTAATTTTTTTTGGATTAAAAAACATGTGGATTTGGATTCAAATAAGATTTTTAAAAGATTAAAAACCAGATTGAAAATTTTCTAAAACAATAGGGACACCTTTAAATTTATCACTAATTTTTTTTTTTTTTTGGAACTTTTTATCACTAAAGTTGTAAATAATTATTTCATACATGTCGTAACAACTAAATTTCTCCTCGGATATAAGTAGATCTAATTACTAGCTATCAATTTTTTCTGGTTAAATATGGAACAAAAAATTTGAACCTCAAATCTTTAGGTCAGAGTACATACTTTATGTTCGTAGACTTTAACAATCATTCACCTTTTATTACAAACAGATTTACTCATCGACTTTGCGCCTTTTTTTTTTTAAATATATTACGCAATAGAGCCATTAAACAGAACATTGATTTTGATGAACAGTGGAAATTAAAAGTTTGTTTTATTATGGAAATGCGTTAGAGAATAACAGCGATTAGGAGGAGCTCTTGAAGAAGTGAGATTGAAAAGCCTTTTGTTTGATAACTGAAACTTGCTAGAAGTGCTTGTTGATGCTTCTTCTGCTTCTGCTTCTTGAGATTGACAAATTTTGGTGACGGGCACACTTATTTCCCTAGCCAAAGCCTCTGCCTCAGCTTGTGTTTTGATTATTTGATCAAAACAAATGTATCTTCCATGTGCCTCGTTTTCTCCCATTGCCTCGTACACGCTCACGTGTGCCTCAGCTAATCTTCGCAGGCTTATTGTTGCCAATAGTCCTTGCTCGTACATCTCTTGCGCTCCTGATATTAATTAGAAGTGACAGAGATCGAGAACTATGAAAGTTACTGACTAAAACAGGGCATTTTAATTTCAAAATTGAGAAAACTATGAAAGTTATGTGACAGAAAAAGCTAGAACTTTTATTACACTAATATTAATCCTATCCTTAATATGTTAGTTAAAAAGAAATTAAGTTGTAGAGATTGAACAAAAGGAAAAGGAAAAAAAACAACAGAAAAAAAAATGTACCTTTGAGATATGCCAATGTTGCAGTTGAATTTCTCATACAAAGGTCAGGAGCTGTTACCAAGCCAGAACAAATAGTGACTAACTTTATATCTCTATCTTTTGCAATTCTCCATGCTGCCGTCTCTGCCTTTAGCTTCCCCAAAGCATACCATAGCTTCAAATATTCCAAACAAAGTATCAATATAAATTGTCTTCTTCAAAACCACATACATCTCAAACCGAGTACAAAGATAAATTGCCTGTTTAAATACTACCTTCATCTTTACTTTTAACTTTGATTCATTTTGGTCAATACTTTCAAAATATTCGATATGGTTTTTGTACTTTTAACCTTGTTCAATTTAGGTATTGAACTTTTAAAAATGATATTTTTTAAAAAAAAATAAATAGAATTGAAAATGAAAGTACCAAAATGGTCATTTTTAAAAGTACAATGACCAAAGTATTGAACTAATATGAATTAAAGACGACTAATGTAGTATTTAAATTTTATAAATAATACCATCTCTTTGAAATTCATCTCCATTTTCTTATATGCATACGACATGTTTCAAATAATTCACTTTTTAAAGCACACAATATTGGTGTGATGTATTGAAATTCACTTTTTATTTATGTGTGGACCAAATAAGTACAAATGAATTCATTTTAGTTGATGTTATTTTTTAAAAACATTACACCATAAAAAAATAATAACAAAGTAAAAGAAAGAAGATACATGGTCCTAGAGGAGACAAAAAAGTCTAACCACTTATAAAAAATATCCAAGAGAAAGACAACGATAAAGTAGAAAAGTGGGGACTAGAAATTAAATTCTCAATTTGTAACAACACTAAAGGTATGGTTGGAAATACCTATCCTAAAAATATATATATGGTTGGAAATAATTTTCAAATAAGTAACTTTACTTTTACCATCTTTAAAATCACCGTAAAATATGCCTTTAATAATTTAAATTTAATTTAATATTTAGTTTTACACAATCAATATAATGTTCATACCATTAAAATTGATTTAATTATTAATTAAAAACAAATTTCAAAGTAATTTCAAGCTTGATAAAAGTGATTTTAACCATTTCAAAATTACTTTTAAACATGCTCTAAGGAGTTGATGACTATTTAACTTCAAGGTTTTTTTCTTAGCGATTGTTCTATTCTTGAATTACAAGAGCTAACTACATACATGAGTGATCGTTTCTTAAAAAAATTGTAGTCTTAGTTCATGAAGTTTGATTTAGATTGCATTTAAGTTTGAGTTTTCAAACTCAACAATTTAACCCATGAGATTTCCATTTGGTATCATTTTTTTTTTTTTTTTTTTTGTCTTTCCATCAAGTTTTTTCGTTAATTAATAACAAAAAGCTGACATTGACACCTATTTTCTATTAAAAAAAACTCATGTATTATTATTAAATTAAAAAATATTTTCTTCTTTTTTTCTCTTCCCCTCTTCTCATCCTTCCACCTTCCTTCTTCCACTACAGTCGTCCGGAGGAAGAGGGGAAAAAAAAGGAAAAGCGAGAAAAATAATGGTTTTACAAATTTAATAATTAAAAAGTTGGAAAAAAAATCATAAAAGATAGGTGTGACGCCAGCTTTCAATTTGTAATTAATGAAAACATTTAGAAGACTATGAATGCTACAAAATTAAAACTTCAAAGTAAAATTGTTGAACTTGAAATGCTAGGATACAAATGCAACATAAATCAAACCTTAAACAAAGAGTCTAATTTTCTGTCTACAAATTACCCATCTTTAAAACAAGGCTTAGAAACAGTAATTTTTTTAAATTCATTAACAAGCATAACATTCACAAAGTTATTCAATTATAGTTCCTTAGCAACAGTTTCAAGAAACCAATACAGTAAATAAGTTTCAAGATTTAGGCTTACTTTTTTATCGACGCATAGCGATGGATCGCTCCAACAATTGTGGTCGACGACTGGGGGGAGCTCGGCTTGTGTACCGTCACGCCATATGCAGGCCAAAAGAGAAGAGGTAAAAACACAGTATCTTACAGAGGATGTTCTTGCACAGGCCTCCATAACATTCTCGCTCACCTTCTTTTCTACCTCAGCCATGGCTTTCTTTTAGCATGCAACATCATCATTTGAAAGAGAAGAGAAGGTTAGATTATTTTAAAATGGAAACTAAAAGATGTTTGGAAGAATTTAAACGTCAATTATTTTTTATATATATCAAATATCTCACCCATATATATACATCACCTCATAAAATTACATCTTGTGCTTCTTATATTAATTTTTAACCTTCATTTTTTTAGAATTTTACTATTGCTTACCTTTGATGGAAGTTTATATAATTAGGATATTTTTGTTGGAAGAGTAACGTAGATATAAATATAATAGGACAATTTTATTGGGATTGCGATAAAGTCCTATGAGAAGAAGACTATTAGATAGGTAAGTTAACTTATCTATCTTAATTGGTATAAATTTTTTTGAGTGAAAATCAAAGCAAAGTTATTCAAAGTATGTGCACTCAAAATGAACACATATCATATCATTGTAAAAATATGTGAAGAGACTCCAAATGAACTAATGTTTTGGATTTTTGTTACTACTTCTTCATTACTTAAAGTAATAGAAAAAATAGAAACTAATTTCAAAATCATAAGAATTGAAATAAAATTAATTAGTTCTTTTAGCATAGTTTTCTTTTTAAAAAATTACTTTTATCACCTATTTCTTGAATTCGGAACATCTTGGCTTCTACATTAATTTAAAAGCTTTCTAATTTATCATATTTATAAATATATCACTTAAAGTTCTTTTTCAAAGCCAAAGTGTTTTCACTTCAAAATATAGATAACTTTCTGTTGGTATTAAAGGTAATTGGTAAGGCAACTAATCAATCCCAATAAATGATTGATCAAAGTTTCTGTTTGTATGTGGGTGGATAAGAAAACATCCAACAAAGCAAATAATGTGATGATATTCATGTTCCACCAACTTCATTGAACCTTTTTTGTTCTGTTAGGTACAATGTTGATGTGTCTTCCACTTAACCGTTTGATTTGTTTTTTCTTTTTAATTAGAACCTGTTAATTCTGTTTTACTAGCTCATTAAATTTTTATATATTATATACCTATGTTTCTTATTTTTTCAAAAGATTACAGAAAAAATAATTACAAAGAAATAGTTTCTCTACCAAGCTTTGGTTAACTTTGAGCGTCCTAGTCGTACCTTAAATGGAGCTAAAAAATAAAAAAAAAAAAAAAAAAACACTTTTTGGTCCTAAATTATGGCCTAGTTTCCATTTGGTTATCAAGTTTCAAAATGTTATATTTTTAATCTTTAAGTTTTGAGTTTGATTTCAATTATCTTTTTTTTCTTTTAGATTTGAGTTTTGTTTCAATTTAGTCTCTAAATCTCAAAATTATATTTATACATTTAATCTTCGTTTTTCACTAAATATTTACTTTCAATCTTTTTGACGTTAATATCTACAATTACAAACTAAAATTTTAAAAATAATTTTAATTTTGATAAAAATTAATAAACCTTAATTATTATAATTCTTTTAATTTTCTTAAAATAATTAATATACATTAACACTAAAGTTAAAAGTGTAAATCTTAAAACTTAAAATTTAAGTAAAACAAAACTTAAAATTGTAAAATTTTAAAACCCAATGACTAGATTAAGCTAATCTCAAAATTTAGACTATGAAATCTAGAAAAGTTAGGACCAAAACAGTATTTTCTCTAGAAAGATAATTGTAAAATATAAAAATTATGAGGGACTAAATCGAAAATTTAAAAAGAAATGAATTAAATGCTTAAAAAATTACCGAAAGCGTACCGAATAGCCAGTGAGACCAGAAGGATCGATGAAAGAAGAGGTATGGAAGACGCCGCGACAGCCTTCAAAAGCATTTGCTAAGCTATCGCATTCCATCAAATTGGCCGACAATGTCGATACTTTACAATCGTTTATTCTAAACCCACCTCCTTCTGATTTCATTTCTCTCACTCTCTCTCTATCTTCTGCATCATTTTCATTTTTCAACCATATTAATATCATATTTATTAAACTTTGATTCCAATTCAAATACACAAACAAGATATTCAATAGTTTGAGAAACAGTAAATGCCAATCTAGGATGAGATATTAATTAAATCTAATACAATTAATCATGCTAACCTCTCATCCTATACGTCACAAATTTTATATATTTAGTTGAAAAACTCATAATATTATCTAATCTAAATTTAAATATCTTAAAAAGAGTTAATATACATTCACTTTTTTCAATCTATTTGGTTTCTCTAGCTTTAAAATGGGTTGAATAATCTAATAGATTGACGGACTTCAAAAGTTTATAAAGGTTCTTCGCCTTTTAATTAATGTCTAACCAGATCTAAATTTTCATTACAATGTTGTATTTTTATAATTTATAAAAAAAAATATTACTAAGTCAATTAACTATTAAACCCAAAACTAAAAACTCAATAACTATTGAATACAAAATTGAAAGTTTAACAATCTATTAGACATCTTTTGAAGTTTAAGGACGACTCATTTGTTACTTAATTAAAAGTTTGAATCTATTGACACTTTTGAAAGACTAAAGAGACACAAAATTGAAAATTCGGGGATTACATACATTTGTAACATAAAAATAACTTAATATGTCTTTGGTATAAGAATGAAAAATGAAATTTCTCCTTTCAATCTACTATGCAATTCTTTAGTATAAGGATGGTGTCTTTTTATAATGTCTTTTATCTATTTAGTAATTTTTAAAGAGAAAATTATAACCTTTCCAAACAAAATTGAAAGTTTAAATTATTACTTTTCAACCATTATACAAAATGTCTTTAATTACCAGTTATAAATTTTTTTTAAATTATAAATTTAGTACCTTATACTTCACAATTCTAAAAATTCACAAATTTGTTAGATTCAAAATTGAAACCTCAAAATTCCACTGATACATAAAATTTAAATTTAAATTTAGTAGATTGTTTTTTAAATTTTAATTTATTAAAAATATATTAAACATAAAACTAGAAATTCATAGATAAATAGATATAAATAGACACACGAACTTTAAAATTTAGAAAATGAATTTATAATTTAAATAGATGTTTATTCGTTAAACCTACTCCAATATAAGAAAATTGTTAGAAATAACACTTAAGTTTTCATCCTACAAAATTAGTACCCTTTTAAAATTTTGTTGAAATAGTTTTTCTAGTTTAAATAGCTTTTTTCAGTCGAGATCGACTAGATTTAGTTTTTTTTTAAAAAAAAAAAAAAAAATAGCCTTTTCTAACTTGTTTTGGCCTTTTTTAGCCTTATTATGTGATGTTCCTAAATCTTATACCAAATCTTATATATTTTCAAATTTTCTCTAAATTTGGTTATATTTATCAAATATTAAGTAATTTTTTTAATTTTTTAGCCAATTTTCTCATTTCTAAATCAATTTACCAATTATCAAAATGATTTTTTTTTATGGATTTTAGGTGATTGATTTTGATTTTTAAATTTTTTGAAAGATTAAAAATTTCAAAAAAGGTAAAATATGGAAAATATATAAAATCTCAGTATGAATCTTGAACAGATTAACACCGAGATCGGTAAATTCTCGGGCAGATTATTACCGAGATTTTATATATTTTCTATATCTTACATTTTTCTTTGCAAATTTTAATCTTTCCCAAAATTTAAAAATCAAAGTGCAATCATACATCTGAAAAAAAATTTAAAAAAATCTAATTAGTAAATTCATTTGGAAATTTAGAAATTCATATAATCATGAAAATAAAATTGGTCTAAAATTACATAAGAATTGAATATAATATTCCATAAAGATAACCAAATTTGAAGAAATTTTGAAAATATATAAGATTTGGTATAAAATTAGATTATGTAATAATTGAAAAAATTACTAAAATCTTGACGTTTAATCTCTCGGACGAAAAATATCCAAAAGGACTAAAACAATAAAATAAAAAAAAAGTAATTTTTTTTACTAAATCTCAATTGTGTGGATCTTTTAACACTTTTCAAACAAAAAATGTATTAATTTTGAAAGTTGGAAAATTGGAAAATTGAGGGTGCTATTTCCACAATTTCCTTGAACGTAAGAAAGGTTGCATGTCAACTCATCTTTGTTTGTTTCTTGTTTAGAACGAGGGAAGGGTGGATTGGAATAGATGTTTTGGTCCATTACTTCTCTCACCAGAATTTTATTTTATATTTAAAGAACTGATTTATTATTATTATTATTATTTTGTTTAAATACTATTTTCATTTTTATATTTCCAATTTTAATTTATGTATTTTTAAATTGTTCATATTTTTATTTTTAGGTTGATTTAGGTTCTTATATTTTTAAAATGTTTATTTTGGTTCCTATACTTCTAAATAATGGTCATTTTGGTCCCTTCTGTTTCATTTTTATTTCATTTTTAAGAAACCAAATTCACTTTTTAAAAATATAGGGATGAAAATGAACTAAAGTTGAAAATATAAAATTAAATATTTTGAAAATATAAACCCAAGAAAGTACAAGAATCAAAATAAACATTCCAAAGCACAAGAGCCAAAATAAATCATAATCACAAGTACATGGACTAAATTAGTATTTAAGTTTTAAGAGTGTTTAGACCCACAACTTGAGGTGGGTGGAGTAGTCCACCCTAAATTGAGACTCAAATCATAATAGTTAATGTTTACAATTATTATAAATTAATTACAATATTATTATTCAAATACGTATTCCGCCCCTATTTTTTGAAAAAAGAAAAACATAATAGATTATAGTTATGCAAAAATTCTAAAACTCGAGCCTTCCTCTAGGCGCTATTAAGTATAGTTCAATAAAATAATGTTAGTTTTATTTTTTTTTTAATATATAGATAGGTAGATAGAGGTGGCTGTCTTTAAAGGAGCCAAAGAAATTATACACATTTATTGAACTCCCATCATGTTCCACGTTTTCATGATTCTCAAAATCGGGGTGCTGAATCAGTCCGTTTATGAAAATGCCTATGAAAAAGAATTATAGATAAAAAGCTTTCAAAGAAGAAAAAGGCTAGAACGGAGAATAGAATCAAGAGCTAAGGACTAAAATGTCTAAACGATTCTTAGTACCAATATTACTGAAAAAAAATGCGTGAAATACGAAGATTTCCGAAAATGCAATATGCCTTTTCAGAAAACGAGAAGGAAACAGAAACTAATCCGGAAGATGATCAAATTTTAGCTTAAGAACAGAGGAGAAAAAACAAATCAAGAATTAAGCACTCAAAAATCGGACGAATGTAAGAATGTCAATGAAAGAGATGCATTAAATACAAAGAAGATTCCCGAAAATGTAATATGCTCTTTCCAAGAAAGAAAAAAGTAAGTAATCTGGAAAATTATCTTAAAAAGAGGAGAAAATCAAGAGTTGAGCACCAGAAAATCGAACGATCATCAATATGAATGTCACTGAAACAGAGTCAGAGACGTAAGATAACAATAAGATTATAAGAAAGAAAGTGATCTGGAAAATGATCAAAGCTAATCTTAGAAAAGGAGAAAATCAAGAGTTAGGCACTAAAAAATCGAACGATTCTAGGCATCAATATCACTGAAACAGATGCGTCAAATTCAAAGACGATTCCCGAGAATGTAAAACAGAAAGTAATCTAGAAAATGATTAAAGCTAATCGTACAACAAAGATGAAAATCAAGAGTTAAGCACTCAAAAATCGAACGATTCTAAACATCAATATCACTGAAACAGATGTAAAACAGAAAGTAATCTGGAAAATGATGAAAACTAAGCTTACAGCAGAGGTGAGGTGGAAATCAAGACTAAAGCGCTAAAAAATTGGACGATTTTCAGCAGCAATTTCAGTTTGAGAGAAAAACACTAGCAATGGAAGTCAAAACAAACCTGGATTATCGAGGAGGATCCGAACGGAAAATCCACACTGCAGGAGTTGATTAACGACCGCAAGGCCTAAGAGAGAGACGCCACTGGTAACGCAAACGAGCTCGTCGCCGGGGTCCTCGTCGGTATCACTGGATGAGTGGGATGAAACTCTCCTTCCGTGGAATTCATCAGAATCCTTCCGGCGACTGGCAAGCATACAGGCACGCTCGGAAATGCGGCGGAGCTCCTCCAACTCCACTCTCCGGCACTCTTCCGCCCCTGCAATCCCCATTTTGATCTGAGAGTGAAGTTGAAACAGTGCGCAAACGCTGAACGCGCAGAATTTTGGGAGATGATGAAACTGAGAGGAGTAGTTGTTATTTATATCTCTCAGATTCGTCACTCACGAAAAGAACGCTTTCACAGGAATCTCCGCTCCTCCGAAATAAGCAACTGCCACTGCTCCAATAAATAAAGGTTAAATTATTGAAGGAAAACCTCTATTTCTATTTTCTACCCCTCTCTTTAATTTTCATTAATTCATCTACTAATTTGAGATAGTCTAAAATATTATTTTTAATTATAGTTTTTTTATTTTTATACCAACTTTGTTTTTCTTATAACTATTTCCATTTTTTTTTTTTGAAAATTAGATATATTTTCTCAATTTTCTTACCATTGTTTACATCATTCTTAAATAATAAATTCTTAACCAAATTTTAAAATAAAAATAAAATTTTTAAAAAAATAGTTTTCAAAATTTGACTTGATTTTTTAAAACGTGTAGAAAAGTAAATAATAAAGCAAGAAATCTAGAGGTAATAGAGATATTTGTAGGCTTAATTTTTAAATAATAATAGTATCAATTTTACTTCACTTTCATCATCTCTATACCTTAAAATATTCATTTTAGTTCATATACTTTTAACTTTGATTCATTTTGATATTTATATTTTTAAATTTTGGTCATTTTGGTTCGTTCATTTTTCTTTATTTCACTTTTTGATGGATCAAAATAGTCATTTTTTATAAGTTCAAGGACAAAAATAAAACCAAAGTTGAAAAAATGAAAATAAAAACGAACATTTGAAAGTATAGGGACTAAAATAAAGTAAAGTTAAAAGTATGAGAACTAAAATAAATTTTTTAAAATATAGATATCAAAACAAGCCAAAACTGAATATATAAGAACCAAAGTAGTATTTAGACTTAAAATATTATTTTCTCTTTTAAGTTTGAAAATAAATTTCTATTTAATTCTTATGATTTAAAGTATAATACTTTTGCTCTCAAGATTTAGATTGTGGTTTGATTGACAGAAAAATGATATGAGATAATTGAGGTATTACTTTTTAAATGATGTGACATATTTTATTAATTTTTTATTTGATTATTAGGTTAAGTGGTTTTTTTTTATAACTTTTCTCTCTCCTCTTTTTAGGAAGGAGAGAAAGAAAGTGAAGAGGAACATGGGAGGCAAGGAGAGAGAATAAAAAAGTCACTTAACCCAACAATCAATTTAAAACTAATAAAATATGTATGTGGTAAAAAAAATAAATTAAATGTCACATTATTTAAAAGTTAACACCTCAATTATACTAATATCATTTATTTGATCAGTCAACTAATCTTCAACTTCACTTAATGACATTTTAAAGCTACCACTTAAAAGACACATATGATCACATATCTTAAAATGTTTTTGACTTAATTTTTATGGTAACAGTTTGAATTTAAATTTTATTTCAATCAAAGATCAAACCAAAAATCCTTATATTCTAAATTCCTTAAAATCTAAGATGCATACAAAATAATAATAATTATTATTAAAAAAAAGAAGAAGAAGAAGCAAAGAAATCATTGTTCCAACTCTAAAAAAATTTATTTAAAAAAAACTCTAAAGAATTTCAAATAATAAAATTAAATAATTTTTTTTATATTCAAATCTAATGGTTCTATTTAAGTGAGAAAATCAAACTTCAACCTTTTATTTAACGTCGATGGTACTCTATTCATTAAGTATTTTATTATTATTTTTTTAATTGTTAATCAAATTAGTCTTTATCCAATTAAAGATTTGACTAAAAAGATTCTCTTATAGCATGTTTTTATATATAGTATAGATTTTCTAAATCTCTTTATTAAAATACTATTTTTCGGCATGACTAAATAAAAATCTGTCCTCGAACTAAAAGTATATTTTATCGTTTGACTAAAAAAACCTCTTCACAAATCACATATTTCAACTGTAGCAAGTTTTTCATAAATTTAAATTTGATTAATGTTCAAATTAGCAGTAGAATATTTCGGTCAAAACACTTAAAAGCTTTTAACCATATTTAGCTTTAATGTTGTTTTTCTTTATAATTTTATCTTATTTTTAATACACATATGTATTTTATTTTCCAATAAGAATGCTTTTATGAAAAAAAAAATCAACAAAAATTCATCCAAAAGTTAAAAAGGCCACACTTTTTCAAGTTTTAACTTCGCATTTCAAGTAATTATAGTAAAACTTGACCCGGGCCCCAGCGGAAGGCTCGCACGACGGGCTAAGTTCATAATGCTTATATAAATTTAGATTGTAATTTGATAAAAATGACATAGATAAACACTAACCTTTTCCCATTTATATACTATACTTTTAATTTTAGAATAAGGAGAGGACGGAAGAAAATTTTTCCTATTCCCTAAAGGAGGACGGAGATTACATTTCTCCGCTCTGTCCTTGTCCCAACTCCTTTCCTAACCTCATTCCAACTTTATATATATATATATAAATTCACTGTGCACCTAGACAGTGAGTTTACAAAAGAGATATATATTAATTAAATTTATAATTATGATTATAATTATATTTATATGTATATATATATTTTATTAAGTTGAGATAAGGATATGCTGTTTTAATATTTAAATTTAAATATTTAAAAATTATGAAAATTAAATATTTTAATCATATCTTTGTCTCATATGGGATGAGATATTTAACTATTCAATTATCATAGTGATTTAAGTTAATTAATCTTTAAAAAAATCTAAACAAAGAAATTTTTTTCATGAATTCTCTATGGGGAATCTCTGTCCCAATTCCATGAAAATTTTCTTGGAATAAGGAATGAAATTAGTATCAAAGATGGGAAAATCATTCCTAATCTCATCTTGTGAACCTCTAGTTTTGATTATATTTTAAATTTTAAATTTTACTTTTAAGTTTTGAAATTTTGTTTTGTAGCAAAATCTTTCTGTCAATTTCATTTTAGAATACAAAAGGACAATAAACATATAGTGTAGTACATATTCCTCCGTTTGACAAGTTTTTCAATTATAATGCTAATTAATGATGGTATTGATGAATTGTAAAACTAGAAGTTATTTGTAGACTTATCACATGGCAATATACTAAGAAAAGGAGTTTAAAGGATATAATCACATTCAAAATGATATTAATTAGCTGAAAAAATAATCAATGTACGTATAAGCTGACCAGTAGATATTAAAAAAATGGAAGAAGAAATAATTTAGGTTTTTAGAGAGTTAATTCGAGATTCTTAGAGAGTTAGGAATTTAGTCAAAGTAGTCAAGAAAAGATAAAAATTATGAAAAAAAAATTATACATCATGATTCCCATATTTAAGAAGTTATCTAGCAATAATCTTTTTTAGATTGGATTTTCGTCTTGTTTCTTTATTCATCTCTTATTGTCAATCCACGTCTTATTTCTAATTTTTTTTTCTTTTTCTCCACGTCCCTTACTTTATGATCTATCTTCATTCTAATAAGGAAATTAAGGTTAAATTATTTTGAAACGATATAAGCATAATTGAAATGTACTTCCGACTTTATATCGGCCACAATCATTGCTATTGCATTCACAAATCTAGGAAAAATACAGTTTGTAATAATTAAATGTAATTAAGTTTTAGATAGTTGGAATAATAGAGCCTTTCTATTTTCTTTTTTTTTCCTCCTTACTTTTTTTTTTAAGGTATTGAATTGCAATAAAGAGAATTGAACCTCCCAGTATGAGGTCAAGACAAATAAAAAAGTTAAAAAAGAACAAGAAAAAAAATCAACTAAGCACCCAGAAAAATAGGTCCCCATAACTCAAGAAAAAATGTCTCAAAGGAAATGAGTCCTCGTGATGCATAAACTTTCCTTCTTTTAAGCTTAATAATATGTATGCACTTTTTTAATTGAAGTGATTTAATTATAAAATATTTTAGGATTCCATTTAATATAAATTATTTGATTTTATTTGGTTATGAATTAAAATAAGAACCATATAAAGTTAACAAGATTTCAAAAAAAAAAAAGTATATGTAAACAAGAGAATAACATCGAGGGGAATATGATGTTATATAAAAGATAATATAAACTAAAATATCAATATAAATTCATTATTATTTAATATTATAAAAAGTTAATGATATTTTAAGTAAAATAATTATTTTTGTATGACATTATATATTTCTGTTTTTAATTTATGTAATTTTACTCAAATAAACTTCACGCAAGTCTTTCCCTTTCATCACTGTTGGAGTGAGAACAAAAAAAAAAAAACAAGTCACCAAATAAATGTTACGTACGTGGGGGCATTAACCGATTAAGTTTTGTTTTAGAAAAAAAGTATTTGGATTAGATTTTATTTCGTTTACAGCTAGTCGAAGTTTTGAGTTTGGTTTCAATATAATCATTCGATTTCAAATCTTACAATTTTATTTTTGAGTGATTTAAGTTTTGTTCCAATTTGATCCTTAAATTTCAAAATTTACACTTTAAATTTTTCACTAATTACTCACTTTTCATCTTTGGCCATGTTTACATCGATGAATGTAAAAGGTGGATCCCAATTGATTATTTTTGTTGTTGTTTACTTGCTTTTCGTAATCGCAATGAGATGTAGGGTCCGTCTTGAAATTTGTGATCAAATCATATAATTTAGTCCATGAATGAAGGGTGTTCAATCTGATTATAGTTGAAAATGAGGTGGGACCCACTATCTTTAGATATTTTATTGTAACAATGTGAAAATTATAAATTTGTCACATTTATTATTACCTTTACTATTACGGTTATCGTTACCGTTAGAGTCAAGCAGTAACGATAATGATAACAGTAACAATAACATGTGACATATTCATAATTTTAGTTAAACGCGATCAAAAGAAATCCAATTACGATTGTGATTCAAGCCTATTACGATTTATCCATCAATCCATCAATAAAATCTCATTCCTATTAAATTGATTTTCATTAAGGTTTGGTACACGTGGCCTTAGTGTTAATGTCTATTAATTAATTTAAAGGAATTAATGTGATTATAATTGATTCACTTTTACTATTTTTCAGCCATTAAAATTAAATTGAAATTTTAACTTCATAATTTAGAAGTTCACTATCATATTAAAAAAGTTTAATCTTTTGTCAAAATTAAGAATCTTGTCTTGAAAGTATATAATTACATATAATTAGGATTATAAAACTGAAAAAAAATTAACGTAACTAATTCCTACAAAAGGATTATCCTACCCTAAAAAATTAGGACTATGAAATTTCGTCGAAATGGGGAAAAGCAAAATTCTCCTACCAAAATTTTGAAAGAAATTTATGAGCATGAGTTTGTTTTTTTTGAGTTATAATTCATTATTATGTAATGAATATAAAATTTAATCATATTTTGTATAAATAATTTTTTTGTAATATGAATTTTACCTTCCTTTTCCAGTTATTTGTGATTTCTAGGAAGAAAGTTGTGAGAATAAAAGTATTACTATCAAATTAAACCACAATAAAAAATAATATTTTTCTTATTGTTATTGCTTTAATTGAAAATTATATTAACATGTTATTCAGTCAGTACATTTTTAATATACCGAAAGTATAAAAGAGTATTTAAAAAAGAAAAAAAAAAAAACATTTCAGATATTGTGAGGAAGAAAGGGGAAAATGTCATCTGACTTACTTTCATAAAAAGATTTTAAAATATTTTCACACATTAAATTATGAAATATTTCACCCACAGTTAGTATTTTTCTATTAAAAAAAAAGCTAAGTAGTACATGAGTATGTACTTCATTTATAAATATTCTTTAATGTGGATAGATTTTACGTTACTTTTATAACCAAACATTTACTTGGCGAACAACGAATGAAATGAATTGACCAATCAGAAAATTTTCATTCTTAAAATAAAAACATTTCTTTAATTAATTTATCTATGCTCAAATATTCAATAATTATTATTTCAATATTTAGGTCTCCTTTGATAACCAATTTATTTTGGATAGATCTTACATTATTTTTATAACTTTTTATTTGGCCAACAATGAACGAAATGAGTTGACAAGAAAAAACATATCACCAATATTAGTAGGACATTCCAGATACCGACGAATTAATTTTTCATCCTTAAAAGAAAAACATTTCTTTTAATAATTTATTTATGCTCAAATGCTTAATAATTTTTATTTCATTATTTAGTTCATGTTTAATAATCAACTTATTTTGGTCTTTTGTTATATATTTTTAAAATGTCGATTTGATTGACAATTAATGAGTTTTCTTTTTCCTTTTTAACATTAATTCTTAGGATATTTTAAAAACTAAAAACTAAAGGAAAAAAAAAAAACCTCTAAATGATATTTGACTTTGGTTTAGAATTGTATTTAATAATAGGAGAAAATAAAACAGGGGAACCAATTCGGAAAAATTAAAAAGATATTGTCCTTTTAGAAACTATTTAGAAAAATAAGGTTGTTTTCAAACTATTTGAAAAAAGGTTGTTTTTTTTTTAATAACTCGAGGATTCAAAATTCGACCTACCTTGGCCGAATTTTGAACCCTCGACCTTGCCCTTTTTTTTTCTTTTTTTATTATTACACATTCCACCTTCTTCTTTCTTTCTTCTTTTTTTTTTTTTTAATTTTCCATTTTATAAAAATAATTTCTAAAAATATTTTATTATTTTATTTAAACTCTAAAAAGAATAAATTAAAAAAAAATAATATCTCATAAAAATAAAAAAAAATGTAAATTAAATATCTCATTTATATAAAAATAATTACAAAAATCAATGTGTCCCACAAGGCGGACGTCGTCAATTTCGAGCTGGTTGTCGTCGTCGACTTCGAACTTGAGGTTGCTCGGGTTCTTCTTGATGTTGCTCTGGTACCTCTACAGGTGCTTCATAATATAAATATTCATTATGCTCTCCACGACCCCGACCATGTCTATGCACATATGAAGACGAAGGATCAGCCTCTGAGTCCTAATATCTTGAACCAAATGCTGGCATCATCATCATCAGACTAACATAATCAGTTTGACTTTGCGTTTGCATCATAGGGGGCAACTCTTCCACATAATTTGCAACCTCATCAAACTCATCCTCTTTCCGAATAGGTCCTTTACGTCTAGGAGCTGGTGGAGGAACAATAGGTATATCGTACATATAATGAATTTTCTTCATATAGCTTTGGTTGTCAATACATATAGTAAGAATCTGGTTCGAATCATTCTCGGAGTCTACTGTTGTTCGATCTTTGTGAATTATAAAACAATTAGACAATATTTAAAATAAATTTAAATTAAAAATAATTAGATAATATTCATTCATTTACCAGATGACTCACAGCTGCTCTCGGACGAGTGACGTAGCGCCTTGTGATATTATTATACTAATGAATATATTCTGGAGTGACATTTGTGTCAAACTGTTCAAGAGAAACCCCCATTGCAATAAACCTTGCACGATAGTGCCATCACACTACCAAATGTGCAACTTTTTCGGATCAATATCTAGTCCTTAAGTTAATATCATGCAGTACGGGTTTAGTATTACAAGGCGATTGGACATTTTCCTGAAAACCGAATTGTCTCATCACCCTGTCAGAAAGATGTCATTCACCAATGTGAAAATATATGAGAGGACTCATCGTCCGCCATATGTTTTGACCATTCATACAAAAATTAGGCAAAATATGCATAATAATTTTGTACGGCTCCCAAATAACCTGAAACACAAAATATTATATTAGAGAATATTAAAGACAAATACAATAAAAATGTGTATAAAATAATCAATTAGGTTCAGTGTAATGTACCTGTTCAGGTTGAAGCAGATCAAACATGTATCTATACTGGCTGACTACATGTGTGGCTGTCCTATTCACACAAAAGTTGTCTCTCCACCTAAATTTTTAAATTGATAATTTAGAATTTAAATTAACCAGATCAGTGATATAAAAATTAAATTGAATTAAAACAACATATCGAGAACCGTAGGTTCGTCCAACTAGCTGAGCATCATTAACATGTTGAAGTTGTAGAGCCATTGTTGGAAATCGCTCCCAAGCCCATAGTTGCAAAAGTACGAGAGGCCTAGCTATCTCTCGAACCTCAGGTCTTGTTGCTTTACATAGTTGTTTATACAACCATGCCAAGCATGTTCCACCCCACAAATACCGCCCCACATCATGGAGGTTAGCTAACAGTAGCAGGAACATCAAGTGAACAAAATGACTTGATTTATCTGAAAACAGACTTCCACCCATCATTTGTAGTATATATGCTCACTCATATCTTATGACGGTTTCCTCGTCTGCATCATCTGTGAGCTCATGAAATTGTGTTCCTAACCATATTAAACTTAACCTCGATTCTTTAATCTTGTCGGCAGGTGGGGTCGCACCGAGGTACAGTTGACAAACTTTTGACCAGTCATCGTACATCACTTCGGTGACCGACTCACCGTCAACAGGTAACCCCAACAACACTTCTATGTCTTGTAGAGTGATAGTTCACTCTTCAACAGACATATGAAATGTATGCATCTCGAGCCTCCATCTCTCGACCAAGGCTGTGATCAAATGCCAGTCCAATCCTAATCTGGCAACCCCATAGAATCCAGATATGCGTAGTAGTGGTAGTATTCGAGGGTGGAGCGGGATAGTGCGCTGGAGAACTGCCTCTCAACGCCTGCAAGATATTTCTCCAGTAGTACGATCTCGTCATACAACAGATGATCGATGAATGGACTGGTCGTACTAAACATTGGGATCAACAGGTCTTGGGGTTTAAAACCATGATCTGAAAAAAAAAATATTTATTTCTCAATTAGAAGAATAATGTACAACTTAATTAAAAGAATAATGTACAACTTTATAATAAAAAAAAAATTGAATATACAATAAAAGATAAGTGGGTGAAGGAAATCTCGCTAAGTTTGTGATGAGGATCTCGCTCTAGAAGGAAATCTCGCTAATTTTGTGATGGGTATCTCGCTCTAGAAAGAAAACTCGCTAGAAATGTGGGCTGAATCTCGTTGGTAAGGTGAGTATCGTTAGGAAGACAGTTTGTTAAAGAAATGCTTGATCTCACTCATGAGGAGGACTCGCTCATAATTGTCTTTACTTTATTTACTTTCCATAGAAATATATATATATATATACACACATGACCAGTGAGAAAAAAAACTAATAATCATTAATGAAAAAGTAACAATAATAGCAGAATTTTGTTAAACTAATAACTATAATTGAGTAAGTTTAATGAAAGTGCATATATTAAAATTGACTATAATTGAATAAGTTTGAAAAAAATATGGTCAACCTTGATTTAATTAATAAGTAAATTAAAAAAAAGTGTGAGGTCCTATCACCATGCTGCTCCTGCTCTGATTCCCCTGCGCGATTCCCTGCATGCATTGACCGACTGCATGCATGCTTCCTCTGCCAGCCACTGATCCGATTCCCCTGCTCCGATTCCCTGCATGCATTGACGCATTCATGCCCATCTGTCATAGCCTTAATGCCTCCTCAACCACCCCAAACTCGTGGGTCGAGTATTCAATACTCGACTTACATCCTTTTAAACCTCCATCCTCTTCATTTTTGCTCACTCCTCTCCCCTTGATTTGCTCACTGCCCCTTCATAGCTCACTGCCCCCTCACTGCCTTCGAAAATAAACCTTCAAAATCATCTTCCTCTCCTCCCATTTCCATTTCCATTTCTCTTCTTGTATTTTTTTAATACAAATTATTCTCACACAACTATACTGGTTCGTTACTCTACTAAATTTTTATTTTTTAAGAATAATTATAAATTTTATTTTTGTTCTTATATTATTATTATTTTTTAAATTTTTTGTAGTTGTTGTCAGATAACAAATAACAGGAAAAAATGGTGAACGTTGACTCTTTGAAGGAAAAAAGAGAAATACCGTCGAATCTGTGATTTGAACTTATGATATTTGAAAAGTTTAGTTTATTATTATGATATTTGATTTATTTAGTATTAACTTTGATGTTTATAGTGTTAAAATGTTTAGTTTATTGTTATGTTTAAGAAGTTGATATTTATAGTTTAATACAAAATTATTGTGATAGTTAACAAATATAGTATAGTTTCAAAAGTTAATATGGTTTGAAAATTTTAGTTTATTCATATGAAAATTATTGTTGTTATGTTTATTATGATAAGTTGATATTTTCTAGTATTAACTTTGAAAATATAGTTTAATATGGTTTAAAAAAGTTTAATTTAATTTAATTTTTTTATTTTGTATTAAATTTGAAAAAATGGTTTAAAAAAGTTTACCTCATTTTAATTTGAAAAGTTTAATTTGTTGTTATTTTTAAAAATAGTAATAAAAAGTTTAATTTATTGTTATGTTTAAAAAGTTGATGTTCATAAAACTTAAAAAGTTTATGTTTATAAATTAAAAAATTTAATATTTTTTAATATACTTCTTATAAAAAGTATAATACAAAAAAATGATGTTTGTCTTTTTTTTTTTTTAAGAAAATGACAGACAAATGCTTGGGATTTTTGTTGTTTACAAATGGTAATATGATTGATGGTATTGATGAAGTTGAGTATGACCAATCACCCAGTGGGAGTTTTACCATAAATGTGAATAGTGGAATTATATTTGAACAATTTATTGAAATGACTGGGATGTTACTTAGTGTAGATATGGGAGAAAATCAAACAGAAATAATATATAGACATCCTAATCTATAACCATCAGGATCAATAAGGTTTATGTCATTCCCTATTTTGAATGCACAAGCTATGAACTTGATGTTCTCAATGGCAATGCCACTGCCAAATCTAGTACATTTGTATGTAAATGTAAATAGGATAGGGGTGGATCCTGATACATCATTAAACCACTTTGAAGATCTAACTCAATGTATCGATCCTGATCCGGAGTCAGTTGCATCGCCATGTGATAATGAAGATATGTCGGTTAACAACCTGTACAGATACTTCAGAACAGAAACGGATGACGAATTTGAAAAGTTGGATTTCGATGGTCGTGAACATGAGATGCTTTCAGATACGTTCAATGATTTGGATATGAATGTACTGGATAGTATTCGGGAACATGACCCAATTGTAGCTCCTGTGGACGTTGACAATACTCAATTGTATAAAGGGATGATTTGTCAAGACAAGGAAATGCTACAACACGTTATCAAATGTTTTGCAATAAAGTATTACGCACCATATGAGGTTGTTGAATCTACACTGACGATTTGGACAATTTGGTGTAAGAAGTGGGAGGAAGATTGTAAGTAGAGACTTCATGCAATAAAGAAAAAATCGCATGGCTTGTTCGAGATCACTAAGTATGATGAGCAACATACATGTTTTTATTCAGAACTAAGTCAAAGTCACGTGCAATTGGATTCATCAATGATTGCACTAGAGTTTTGTGACGCTGTAAGAGAAAAACCATCTATCAGTGTGTACAACTGTAGTCCGACATCAAATCAAAGTTTGGATATCATGTTCCTTACCATAGGGTATGGGAGGGAAAAAGAAAAGCGTTGACTAAAGTGTTCGGTGATTGGGATGAGTTTTACAAATTCTTGCCCAGGTGGTTATATATGGTTAAGTAGACCAATCCCGGAACACGTGTAGAGTGGAGAGTTAAAGAAACGCTTACTAAAGACCATGTTATCTTAACTTCTGTATTTTGGGCATTTGGTCCTTGTATAGAAGCTTTTAATAAATGTCGGCTGATAATTCAGATAGTGGTACACACTTGTACGACAAATATAGAGAAAAACTGTTGATTGCTACATCAGTTGACTCGAACGACCATCTTCTTCCACTTGCATTTGTCATTGCTGATGAAGAGTCCACAGACTCATGGAGATGGTTCCTGAAACAAAATTGTAACACACGAAGAGGTGTGTTTAATTTCAGATTGACATGTTGGTATAATCGCAACAATGAACAACCCAGCAAATGGTTGGACGGGACCGAAATGTCACCATCATTTCTGCTTACGACATATCGTCAGCAACTTTAATAAAAAAGTATAAATTTAATTCATTGAAAAATTATGTTTATCGTGTCGGGTGTCAGTTTCAAATTCAAAAGTTCAACAAAGCAATTGAACATATCAAAAGAATAAATCAAAGCTGAATATTTTTGACAACATTAGTTTAGAGCAATGAACTCAAACACATGATGGATGATTCAGATATAGGTTGATGACGAAAAATCTATCAGAGTGCATAAATAGAGTCCTCAAAGGAGCTCGGATGTTGCCTATAAATGCTCTTGCTCAGATAACATTCTTTAAACGCGTGAACTATTTCGAGAAAAGAAGAAAAGAAATAAGGGATGAATTGGAGCGTCAAGATAAATACACCCGGTAATATTATTATATATATATATATATTTTATTCATAATTTATTTCAAACATATTTTATAATACTAAGTGGAGTAAAAATCCAGATACGTACACGAGAAAATAAATAAATGGGCGGCAGGATCTAGTAAACATGAAGTACAATCATACGATCGGTATGAAGGTGTGTTTCATGTGAAGACCGGATGCTATAGTCTCAATGCCAAAGGAGGAAATGTTCAAATATTGAGGCTAAACAGGTCCGAGCGTTATTGTTCATGTAACAAGTGGCAAGCATTCGGCATTCCATGCTCGCATTTTATGGCCGTGCTCACATTTTAACATGAACTACGAAGATTTAAGGACTACTACAAATTGTCAACGTATGCTGAATGTTACTCTCTTCAATTTTAACCTATACTGCATGAAGATTACTGGATCACACACCCTAATATGCCCGTCTTACATCCTGATCCATCGTTGTTGAGAAAACCTGGTATATTGAAAAGTTCATGTTATCACAATGAGATGGATTGGACAGAACCAGCCACTTGACAACGATGTGGATTTTGTAAGACATAATCGTAGGAAGTGTCCTTCGTTACTAAGATGGGCTCCAGATAGATAGGGATTGAAAAATAAATATTTTTTTTATTATATATTCAATTTTTTTATTATAATTTATTGTATATTCAATTTTTTTATAATAATTTATTGTATATTCAATTTTTTTTATAATAATTTATTGTATATTCAATTTTTTTATAATAATTTATTGTATATTCAATTTTTTTATTGTAATCAATAAAGTTTTACATTATTCTTTACCCTCACACTGCATATCCTGAGGAGACTTATTCAATTATAGTCAATTTTAATATATGCACTTTCATTAAACTTAATTATAGTTATTAATGGTAACAAAATTCTGTTATTGTTGTTATTTTTTCGTTAATGATTATTAACTTTTTTTTCTCATTGGTCATATATATATATATATTTCCATGGAAAGTAAATAAAGTGAAGACAATTATGAGCGAGATCCTCCTCCTTAGTGAGATCCTCGTGAACGAGATCCTCCTCATGAGCGAGATCCTCATGAGCAAGATCCTTCTAATGAGTGAGATCCTCATGAGCGAGATCAAACATTTCTGTCTTCCTAACGATGCCCACCTTACCAGCGAGATTTAGCCCACATTTCTAGCGAGATTCCCTTCTAGAGCGAGACCCCCATCACAAAATTAGCGAGATTTCCTTTTAGAGCGAGATCCTCATCACAAAATTAGCGAGATTTCCTTCACCCACTTATCTTCCTTGTCGAGGGTTGAAGTTTCAACTTATGTATGTCGAAACTTCAACCTTCAACAACCTAATATACATCATCACAAAATTAGCGAGATTTTCTTCTAGAGCGAGATCCTTATCACAAAATTCGCGAGATTTCCTTCACCCACTTATCTTCCTTGTCGAGGGTTGAAGTTTCCACTTATGTATGTCGAAACTTCAACCTTCGACAACCCTAATATACATATTGTTTCCAACTTTTTCTTTGTTTGTCAAGTTCTCAACGTTCGACCTCTACATTAATCGAATCCTCAACCCTCGACTTCTAGCCTTGAACTCCCAAAACAACAATATTTCTCGTTTCAAAACAACAATATTTCTTTAATAAGTTTTGAAAACAACCATATTAATATTAAAGGTCCGAAACTTCTTCCTTCCCCAATCCTTATTTCAAATTTTAGTAATTTCATTTTTTTTTATGCATACAAAAGTTATGATTGAATTCTAGCCTTGTTTAGTGCTTCAAACGCCTAATATCATTTTAAAAGCCCCATAATAAATATAATATCTCAGATTATAAAGTCAGTTATATATATTGTAACATAGTTATTGTACAAAAATTTTATCATTAAACATGTTCAAAAATTAATTATTTATAATTTATATTCACCATTTAGTAAGTACCTATATTTACTTTTATAGTTTGTAAATATATCATAAAACAGATTTGGACAAGTGTTTAAATTGGGGTACAAATTTTGAAATTTTACTAAACGCATATTTAAAAATATAAAATACAACTTTGTTTTCATTGATTTTTTTTAGATTGTCCATCAAACATGCATGTCCCTAAACACTTTGTTAGGTAACTTCTTTGATTTTTTAAAATTAAGTTTATTTATATTGCTTTCAACCATGAATTTTGTCAGATACATTATCTATCTTTTAAGATTGTTTTCAAATTTTAAGCCCGAGGTTTGAAAATAACTAAAAAGAATAGTTTAAAATCTTGTTTTGTTTTTATAATTTGGTTAATAATTTAAATATTTCTTTAAGAAGAACGAATAATAAAGAAATGATAAAGAAGTAATAAAAAAATTTTAAAAGCGTAAACTAAAAACAAAATCACTGTAGTCTTGTTTGGTAATCATTTGGATTTTGGTTTTTGTTTTTGAAAACTAAACTTATTTAGTCTATATTTCTTACCATGGTTAAATTCTTAACCAAATTTAAAAAACAAAAATAACTTTTTGAAGTTGCATTTTTTAGTTTTCAAAATTTGGCTTGGTTTTTTAAATAATTAGTGAAAAGTAGATAACAAAAGAAGAAATTTGGAGATGGAAGTAGTGTCCATAGATTTAATTTTCAAAATAAAAACAAAAAACAAAAATAGTTACCGAACATGGCCTATGAAATACTTTCTTAGCGCTCTATAGCATGTAATTATTGAATTAAACAAAATTTAATAAGATATTTTATTTAATTTTATGAGTTGAGAGAATTTAATATGATATATTCAACCAGTTAGTTAAAGCGCTGTCTTCGATTAATTGGTCAATTATCCAAAGACTTTCACCTTTAAATGCTCTGCGTCGACACTACAATAAGAGAATTAAATGTTACATTTGCTTGCTTCTTTTTTTTTTTTTTTCTTAACAAGGTGGTTCAGGTTGTTACAACCTTAAATTACAAGCTTATTTCCTAGAAATCTGATAAATATTTTAAAAAATAAGAGAATTAAATTTTGATATCTCAATTTAATATAAATGTCGATAGAAATCTGATAAATATTTTTAAAATAAAAAATTTAAATCATATATTTAAATTAATCAATAATTTTTTCTTTTTTGCACTTTTTAAATGAGTTTAAATACTTGTTTTAATATTGAAGTGATGACATTTTTAAAATTACATCATTTTATCAAATTTTTTCCCGTAAAAATTCTCTAGAAAAGTAATTTATTATAATTCTTTGGAAAAGTAATTGTATTATAATATACCTATGTTTGGAAATAATTTTAAAATTGTTAAAATTATTTTAATGTTTGAAGTCATTTCGAAAGAAGTTAATAACTCAAAATTAATTTAATATTTAATTCTAGAGTTTAAAATTTTTATATCATCAAAAATTGATTTTGAATGATTAAAAATATATTTTAAAGTAATTTTAAAATCGATCAGTGATTTTGATCGTTTTAAAAATACTTTACAGATACGAATTTGTTTTATACTTTTGAGTTTTGACTTCCTTATTAAAAAAATTGAAAAATAGTTTCACTTAGAAAATAAATTAATATATTTGTTCCGAATAAATATTATATGTTCCCGTGTCCAATTTTAATTGGAACTTAATAGTGAAATTTTGACCAAGAAAATGGGCCGTCATGTTTGAAGAGGAATAATAAAACCATTTACCCTTTTTATTAATTAAAAAATACTGTCGTTTTTTTAAATTGGATGTTTATATTTGACTTTAAGTTAAAATTAAGAAGTTTCGTTATATTTCCAAAAGATAAAAGAAAACAAGTTCGTCAAAGAGAATTACAAATTAATAATTAATATGTTAAATTATTCATCAACGGCCCATTTTTCTGAGTTTTATTATTGGACTAAGTAATAACGATTTTTCCCCTAGATTAGATATTGAAAAAGTGCATCACTATTTTTTTAAAAAAAATATATATATGAGTGTTTGAACTAGTTTACGTACACATTGACTAATCTCATGAAATAACTCGTCTGATCCTATAATATTTAGATGTCAATAAAACTCGTAAGATATTAAATCTTAGATAAATGACGACTATAAAATTAATCTTGCATCAATAACATTTGTCACTAAAAAAAAAATTACTGAGGCACCATTGTTATCTAAAAAAAATAAATTTTGTTGACCGATCTAAATATAACTCGATGATTTATAACATTAATAACTTTTCATGTCAAATTATTTTTATATATCCTTACCCTGTGTTGTGATATCCTCAAGAAAATTAGATGAGTCAATGTTGGCTAATAATTATGGTCTTCTTTGATAACTATTTCATTTTTGGTTTTTAGTTTTTGAAAATTAAGACTATAAATATTTAAGTTTCTTGCTTTGTTATCTATTTTTTCCTAATGTTTTAAAAAACCAAATCAAGTTTTGAAAACTAAAAGAAAATAATTTTAAAACTTATTTTTATTTTTAAAATTTACTTAAGACTTAATTTCACTAAAGAAAGATGAAAATCAAGATAAATAGACTTAATTTTCAAAAATCAAATAATTACACTACAAAATTATTTTGTATACATTATAGATTTTTATGAATGAACACAAAATATATAGTAGTCAATCTTTGCAAGCCATTAAAAATAAGAATAATAAAAAATAAATAAATAAAACATTTGAAATCCACCGAATCTAATATGCTCTTAGACCTTAGTTTTATCTGACAGCTTATTTTAATTCGTCAATTATAGCACTTCATTCAAATTTAATCGAATAGAATACCAACTTAATATTATTTATATCAAATCGAATATAGTTTAATTGACATGCGAATGTGTTAGAAATAATGAGATTTGTAGTTTGAATCTTTTTACTTCAATTTAATATAAAAAAAAAATCTCAATATTATTGATATAAAGAAATAAATAAATAAAAAAAGTTAAAAATATGAATGGTTCAAATTTAGAAACTTTAACTCAATTATTTTTTAATTTAAAAATTAAGGATAGATGAGTCTGACATAATTTTCGTGCAACCATTTTTCATGTTAAATTACGTTTAATAAAATTTATTTTTAAGTCTTACATTTTTCAAAATATTTCTCATAATAAATTTGCACAATAAGTGATTTTTACTCAGATTAAAGTGCTCTTTTCTGATCATAGACCTATTAGCATTATGCTTGATACGAGGATCCCTTGGGTTGTTAAGATAGCTTGAACCTTTGTTCCAAATCTCTTCTGGATTAGGGGAAAAATATGTTTAATAATATAAAGCAAAAATTGAGGATTGTAAAAGAGTTCTCTCCTCTGCCTATGATAATCTAGTGGACATCAATAATGATCAGATCTATTCAATTGAGTTTGAACTTGAAAGGCTCCGTGAAAAAGAAGAAATCTATTGAAAACATAGATGAAGAGAGGATTGGCTCAAGTGGGGTAATAGAAACACCAAGTGGTTTCATAAAAAAGCATCCTTGAGAAAGAAAAGGAACGAAATTACTGGTACTTGTCCAAGGATGGGGTTTAGTTTGAGGATGAAAGTAAAATCAGAGAGATTTTCCAAAACCAATTCAGCTCTTTTCACTTCTTCAGAGCCTAGTGAGGATCACATTAATCGATTATTGATCATAAAAATTTTCTTATGAAATGAACAAAAATCTTGGTGTTGAGTTTTCAAGAGACAAGATTGAAGTGGCCTTAAATCAAATGCTTCCTAGAAAGTCCCTCCATCCTGATGGTTTCTCTGCTATTTTCTTCCCGACTTACTGGGGTATTGTAAGTAATAAAACTGTGGAAAACTATTTGGACATCTTAAATATCAAGAAGAGTATAAAGGACTAAAACTCTACCAACAGTGTTTTAATCCCTAAAGTTTAAAATCCTCGTAATGTGGGTGATCTTTGTCTTCCTAGTCTTTGTAATATCACATACACATTGGTTTTTAAGACGATTGCTAATAGATTAAAAACTATTCTGAATGAGATTATCACGGAGTATCAATTTACTTTTATTCCTGGTAGGTCCATTTTCGACAATATTATGATGGGTCATGAAATTGTTCGTTATATAAAAGATAATAAATATGGAAATGATGGTATTGCTGCTGTAAAATTAGATTTTAACAAAACTTATGATAAAGTAGAATGGTCTTACTTAAAGGCTATGATGATTCGTTTAGGGTTTGACAATAATCTTATTCTTTTAATCCTCAATTGTATTTCTACAGCCAAATTCTCCATCTCAATGAATAGCAAGACCTCAAGTTGTATCTATCCTTCTAGGGGTCTTCGACAAGAAGATCCTTTATCTCTATATCTCTTTTTAATAGCTTTTGAAGGTTTTTTTTCCCGTTTTCTTCAAACTAATCATCTTTTGGGTTCCATTTTAGGTATCGATGTTCATAGTCAAGCCAAAAGGTTTCCTATCTACTGTTCGCAGATGACAACCTTGTTTTTTTGCAAAGCTTCGCAACAGAACTGTTTTACTTTAAAATACATCTTTAAGAAATTTGAAGAAACATCGGGTGCTAAGATTAATTTCTCTAAATATGCCATGGTCTTTTCTCCAAACGTGGAGATTGAAAAGATGAATCTTCTCAATAGCATCCTTGGTGTGTGTAGAGTCCAAAAACTTGGGAGTTATATGGGTCTCTTTTTATCTTTATCTAGAAACAGAAGTAAGAATTTCAATTTCATTATGGAGAAGATTTGAAAAGTTATGCAGGGTTAGAAGTTTTCTTTCTTCTCTTCTGTAGGTAAGGAAATCCTTATTAAAAATGATGGTCAGGCTATTCCTCCTTATGGTATGAGCCTCTTCAAACTCCCAAAGAGATTTTGTGAGGATATCACAAGGATCTTTGCTCAATTTTGGTGGGGTTCGATTGTCAAGAAGAGAAAAATTCATTGGTTGAAATGGTTTGATTTGTATATACCAAAGGCATTAGGAGGGCTGAATTTTAGAGACCTAGAAGGCTTTAATAGAGCTCTGGTTGCGAAGCAAGCTTGGAAGTTTCTCCCCAATCTAAGATCTCTAGTATCCTGTTGTTTTAAAAGTATCTATTTCAGGGATTGTAGCATCTTAGAGGCAAAAACAGATTTTTTTTTTCCTTTTTGTGGAAAAGTTTGACGTGGGGTTGTTCTTGTTAGGTTTTATGCCCTAAAACTCGTAGATAGTAAATGTTATTAACTGACCGTCATCAATAAAGAGTTATCGATGTTAATTCAATAAATGTTATTGATTGTGTTGTATTCTATTTTTTCTTAATAACTTTAAATCCAATAAACTAACATCTAGGATCGTCTTATGAGTCTTGAACTGTATATGGAGACATATAGGGATAATGTTCAAGAAACAACATAAAGGATCTATAATATAGGGATAAGGCTAGGTACCTTATCCTGATGACACTGTGGATACGACCCACTTTGTATTTGATATAAATGCAATGATCCAATACATTCATGTAAGTGACACACGAGTGGGGGTATCCTATGCAATGAGTTTTCATAAGACCGGATCGCGAAGTAGTAACCACTAGATGTAACACCGTTAACTAGTTAGGTTCTATTTCAATGGATGACCTAGGCAACTTAGCCTTAATCTTGAGTGTATTATGTACTCTTGTATACAATGGATTATATTTTGATTTGTATGGGTGAGAATGGCTAGTTCACCGACTCAAAATGCCTACCATTTTGGGAAAAAAAACTTAGTGGGGAGCTGAGAACATAATACTACAAGATGAAATTCACTCCTTTCCAACTTTAGGGTAAGTAGATAAGTGTTCCCTTAAGTAGTGTCTTCAAGACTTGAACAAAGGGTCCTACCCTCTCATTGGCCCGAGAGGGGTTTCTGTTTATTGGTTGAACCATAAAAAGGTTGTTCATTAGAGGAGTAGTGGTAT
Source organism: Benincasa hispida (assembly GCF_009727055.1). Taxonomy (NCBI): domain Eukaryota; kingdom Viridiplantae; phylum Streptophyta; class Magnoliopsida; order Cucurbitales; family Cucurbitaceae; genus Benincasa; species Benincasa hispida. The sequence goes on from NC_052359.1 coordinate 47,074,409, forward strand.
TTAAGGAGTCAGAGGTAACTCAAGGGTAAAACGATAATTGGACCCAGTTGGCATTATGAACACTCGTGAAGGACTAGTTGTTATTGGTCTATATCCATGGACACAAAAATATATCTATAGTGAGAAGAGTGCAACTGTGGGTCTTTAGTGCAGTGTACCTACAGTTAACAAATATTGATTAATTTGGTTAATGAGTTTAACCAATTAATCTTATATCATTGAAGCTTCTGATCTGCAGGTTCACCAGGTCCTCTTGTTAGTTCACTAAAAGATATTAAAGAAGAATGATTTGAATTTTTCAAATCAATTTGAGGAAATTGTATATTAATATGATCAATATGTAATTGATTATGAATGTGATCTATAATTTAAATTAAGTTGGAAAGAAACATTTGAATGAGATTTAAATAATTAATTTAAGTGAATTAGATTCACAAAGAATTAATTAATTAATAAAGAGGTGTTACACATAGACATACAATGTTTATGGTAATTAAATAGATACGCTAAATTGGATTTAATTTATAAAGGGTTAGTTAATTGATGTGCTAATTAATTAAATAAGTGTTATTTAATTAATTTTGCATTATTAGAAGTGGGAAAAGACCAAAAAGTAAATAAAGTCTTTCTCTCTTATTATTCCAATGACAAAAAATATATTATATATATGTACATCAAATGAGAAAGAAGCAAGTAACAACCAATGAAAATATTAATAGAAATAACAAAAATTTGTTACAACTAATATCCCCCCTCAAGTTGAACTGAAAATGTTAGACAAACCCAACTTGGATCTTATAGTAGAAAACAGTGGAAAGGGAAGAGCTTTAGTAAACCTATTAGCAAGTTGGTGTATAGATCGAATGGGCAGCAGCTTAACAGAACCATCAGCAACTTTATCTCGAACAAAATGACAGTCAAGCTCGATATGTTTAGTCCTCTCATGAAAAATAGGGTTGTTGGCAAGATGAATAGCAGCTTGATTATCACAATAGAGCTAAGAAGGTTGATGAATAGGAATGAGGAGATCATGAAGAAGAGATTGAAGCCAAACAAGTTCACAGGTTGTGGAAGCAAGAGTTCGATATTCAGCCTCTGCAGAAGATCTTGAAACCACATTTTGCTTCTTAGACTTCCAGGAAACAAGAGAACTGCCCAAAAAAATACAATTACCTGTTGTAGACTTCCATGTATCAGGGCAAGATGCCCAATCAGAGTTAGCAAAGGCACGTAGCTAAAATGAATCAACAAGGGAGATCAAGACACCTTGGCCAGGAGCTGATTTCAAATAACGCAAGAGATGATATGCTGCAGATAAATGAGCTTTGCATGGTTTGGCCATAAATTGACTAAGTTTATTAACAACAAACACAATGTTTGGCTGTGAAATAGTCAAGTAAAGAAGTCGACCAACCAGTCTTCTATAGGGAGAAGGATCATCAAGAACTTCCTGGTCAAAATGTCGAAGCTTAACAGTCGGATCCATAGGGAGATTGATCGGCTTAGCACCAAGAAGACCAACATCCTTTAGAATTTGGAGTGTATAATGCCGTTGTGAAATAGAAATACCTTGAGATGAACGAGCAAGCTCAAGGTCCAGAAAATACTTCAACGGCCCAAGGTCTTTGAGCTTAAAAGCAACATGTAAAACCTGTTTAAGTTCATCAATAAGCTTGACATCTGCACCAGTAATGACAATGTCATTAACATACACCAATAAAGCAATAAAATTAGAACCAGAACCGCGAACAAACAGAGAGTAATCGGCTTTAGATTGTTGAAATCCAAGAGAAACCAAAACATCAGAAAATTTGGCAAACCACTGCCTTGAAGCCTACTTGAGACCATATATGGACTTCTTTAATCGACAAACAAGCTTGCCTTTGTGAGGAACCTTAAGTGTATAACCAAGTGGAAGGTCCATATATACTTCTTCAAACAAATCTCCATGAGGAAAAACGTTGTTTACATCTAGTTGAACCAGAGGCCATTGATAGGTGACAACTAAAACAAAAAGAACTCGAACAGTGACTAATTTTGCCACAGGAGAAAATGTCTCAAGAAAATCCAAGCCCTCCTGTTGAGTATATCCTTTAGCAACAAGCCGAGCTTTATATCTCTCAATAGAACCATCTGCATGATGTTTGATTTTATACACCCACTTGCAACCAATGCTATGTTTGGATGGAGGCAAAGGAAGAACCTCCCAAATATCGTTGTCTTCCATGGCTTTCAGTTTAAGCTTCACTGCTGTCTTCCAATGGTCATAAGGTATGGCTTGATGATAAAATTGCGGTTCATAATGAGAGGAAATGACAATGGAAAAGGTACGAAAAACAGAGGAAAGGTGATCATAAGAAAGGGATGAGTGTATGGGATGTCGAGTAGAAAAACTAGGAAGAGAAGTTTGGGTTGTGAGATTGTAGTGATAGTATTTAAGGTAGGAAGGGGGTTTGAGTAGTCCGGATGTCCTCGGAGGTGGAGCAAAGGGTTGAGTATTTAGGTTGGATGAAGGGGAAGGCTGCTGAGCTGAAAGATCAGTGGAAAGAGAGGGGGATGTGACAGGTGAAGAAACTGAAGAGGTAGTTGTGGGAGGTACCGAACAAGAAATTGATAGGGAAAGGTTGTCAGAAGAAAAAGGTTCAATAGGAGTGGGAGGTAAGGTAGGTGTAGTGGGAGGGTGGGCTGAAAAATCGATATCAAGGGCTATAGGAAGGACAATATGCTGAAAAGGGTCTGGTTGCTCGGTCTCCAAGGTCACTTTATGAAAAGGGAATAAATGTTCGTGGAAAAAAACATCTTGGGAAACAAAAAACTTGTTACTAGTGATATCAAAAAGTTTGTAAGCCTTCATACCTGGTGGATAACCAATAAAGACAGCAGGGACAACCCTTGGAGCAAACTTGGAATGACCATGACACAAAGTAGATGCAAAATACAGGCATCCAAAAGTTCTAATAAGAGAATAATCAGCCAAAGTACCTTGCAACAACCCATAAGGTGTTTTCCAACCCAGAATAGGTGAAGGTGTTCTGTTAATAAGATATACTGCGGTCAAAACACATTCATTCCAAAATTTGAGAGGGACTTTGGATTGAAAGAACAATGCTTTGGAAACATTTAACAAATGTTGATGCTTACGTTCAACTATAGAATTATGTTCTGGTCTACCCACATAAGAATATTAATGTAAAACCCCTCTTTGTAAGAAAAACTCAACAAAAGAAAGCTCAGAAGCATTATCAGAACGAAACACTTTGATTTTCTTATCATACTGAGTCTCAACATAAGAAAAGAACTGAGGTATAATCTTCAAAACATCAGACTTGGATTTTAACATGAAGATCCAAGTGAAACGACTATGATCATCTACTATAGTAAGGAAAAATTTATGTTCAGCATGAGTATGTGTAGAAAACAGACCCCAAATATCAGTATGAATCAAATAAAAAACAGCAGATGATCTATTATTATTCGATTCAAAAGACAATTTCTTTTGCTTTGCTAAAGGACAAATGTCACAAGGAAATGTGCTATTAAGAGAAATAGAATCAAGATGTAAAACATGTTTCAAAGCAGATAATCGAGATAGGGATGAATGTCCAAGCCTGGCATGCCATAAGGAAGAATTATTGGAAGAAGCAACATTAATAACGTGAGAAGGTACTGTACTGATGTAAGGTTGCCCAACAATATACAAACCATCACGCAACCTACCCTTGCCAATCGTCTTCAAAGTGGACTTTGCCTGAATATCACAAGAATCAGTGGAGAAATGGACAGAGACATTACCATCGGATGTTAAGGCACTGATAGAAAGTAAGTTGTATTGAAATTCTGGAATATATAGAACATGATGAAGATGAAGTGACCCAAAAAGAGTGATAATGACAAGAAAAGATATTGAAATTCTTGTGTTATCAGGCAGAACAACAGTAGTACTAGTCGGCTGTAGCTTGTGAAATAAATGCTTTTGGAAACATATATGTGTAGAAGCCCCAAAATCAATGATCTAGAGAGAATTTAAGAACAAATACCTGCTATATGTGTGACTGAATTAGCATCGGCCTTGGCCATATTAAGCTTGGACTGCAGCATAGTGAGAAGTTGCTGAAGAGTGTCATTGGTAATCACATTTCCAGATGGCGCAGAAGATGACGAAGAAGCAGAATCAACATGATTAGCAGAGGAATTGGATAAAGGATGTTGCTTATGAACTGATTAGAGCGTCCTTTATGCTTTTAGCCTTGTGGATACCCATGGAGCTTGTAGCATTTATCAGCAGTATGACCGGTGATGTTGCAACAAGTACAAACAGGACAACCTTTGTTATGCTTTGAAGAGGGCTGATGATTACTCTATTGTAAGGGGTTATCATTTTTCTGCACAGCCAATGTAACAGCAGGAGAAGGGGGATTACCAAGAGACTGATGTTGTTCTTGTTGAACAACAAAAGAAAAGGCCTTGTTAATAGGTGAAGGCAGGTCTATGAGAAGAATCTGAGAACGAGTGTGGTTGAAACTGTTGTTTAGCCTCATTAGAAAACAGAGGAGATACTCGAATTGAAGAAAATATTCCATGGACTTGATGCTGCCACAGTACACTGCCCACAAGTACAACTAGGGCGATAGGAAACATACTTATCCCATAAACTCTTCATTTTTGTAAAATCCATAGTGACAGACTCTTGATATTGCTTGAGGCTGGATAACTCTCGTTTGAGATGAAAAATACGAGGTTTGTTGCGTCTTTGGAAACGATCTTGAAGATCAAGCCATATTGCTCAAGCCGACTTGGTGAAGAGAATACTTGAAGAGATACTCTTAGAAACAGAGTTGAGAATCCAGGCAACAACAACATTATTGTTGCAAATCCATAAGGGAAGAAGATCATCTGTGGGTCGAAGAAGAGAACCGTCAATGAAACTAAGTTTGTTTCGGATGGAAAGAGCAAGAACCATCGATCTGCTCCAAGAAATGTAGTTTTCATCGATGAGAAGTTCGGAAACAAGAACAAGATTGGAAGTGTCACTATGATGAAGAACGTAGGGAGTGTACTGATCTTGATGAGAGAGGTGAAGCCCAATAGTCAGAAAGTCGGCTGAGGAAGACGGATCGACCGGAGGAGGAAGAGGCGTCTCGGGAAAAGTTATTTTGACTTTGCGCGGGAAGGGGAAGGGGAAAAAAAATTAGGGATTTGAAGAGTTTTCTCTCTCTGATACCATATTAGAAGTGGGAAAAGACCAAAAAGTAAATAAAGTCTTTCTCTCTTATTATTCCAAAGACAGAAAATACATTATATATATGTACATCCAATGAGAAAGAAGCAAATAACAACTAATGAAAATATTAACCGAAATAACAAAAACTTGTTACAACTAATATGCATAAGGATAAGTTGGACTTAGAGAAGGGGCTAACCCTTCTCCATATAAAGCCTTCCTTATGGCTCTTTTAGGGCAAGATTAAATTTTGTAATTTTTACCTTAGCCACCAAAGAAATCCTCTCTATTCTCTCCAAAGAATTCTTTCCTCTTCACCCTCTTCCAGTAGTTGGATACCACCTATCCATATATTGGAATCCTAAAGAACAACGAGGTTATTCTTGTGGTTGTGTTCAATATTGTTCGAGGAGACGTTCCTATTTGAGATTGTGTTCGTTGGAAAAACGAGAGGATCGTCTTAGGAACTCGGGAATCTTCAAAGGTAAGAATGGTTCTTCCTTCTTATTTCTTCTTCTCAAGCATGCTTTTAACATGTTTATTTTTCTATATTCTATTTAGAACACTATTTTTTTTTTGTTTCTTTAAAAATGGAATTTTGAGATGCAAGGCGTTCACACACTTTCGCTCAGGATTCGATCCCAACAGTTCTTTTATAAATGAAGAAATTAGATTCTATTTCACTAATGACAAATCTATTAAGATGTTCGCTTGGATCCTTAAGGAGTTATTGTTTAAATCAGTGTGTTTAAATAATAAGTTCAAATATGCTCTGATTTCTAATTTCATTATCCAGGTGGGTCAATAGGATATGACTATACTTAAGGAGGCTACTCAAGAAGTAGATGATCTCATCATCAAAATTCCTATCAATTTGAATGCTAAGGATATAATCTGTTGGAATTTTAACAAATACTACCTTTACTCTATTAAGTTTGGTTATAAGTGGTTCCAACGATCAAAGTTGTGTTTTTGTTCTACAAGTGAAGATTTTATGGAGTTGGTATGGAAGAACTTATGGAAGCTCAATATCCCTACCAAAATCAAATTGTTTGTTTGGAAGGCTCTAAAAAATATCATTCCTACAAGAGTTAATTTCTGTAACAAAAGACTCAATATTTTGCAAGTTTGTCCTATTTGTCAGAACAGATCAGAATCACTAGATCATATTTTTTTTCACTTGTAGAGGAGCTAAGATGATATGGAAATTAATTATGACTAACCATTTGCTCGAAGAGATTTTCAATGACAAATTTCTGGATTAATGGTTTCACTACAACATTCTTGCTCCCTAAAAAATATGGAACTAATTGCTATATCATGCTGGGGTATGTGGAATGATAGAAATGCAATTATCAAGGGTAGAAATATAATCCTAGTAGAAGTGAAAAGTAGATAAATAAGAGATTATCATGAGCAGTTTATTAGAGGATCTCTTTGAAAAGAAATGACTCAGAACGGTAGATTCAAGCTTCACACAACATGCAACAGGAAATGGACTCCTCCTCCTCAAGGGTCATTTTCTCTTTAACGTTGATGCTGCGTGGACCAAAATCGTACTTCTACAGGTCTGAGAGTTACTATTTAAAGCTATGATGGTTTGGTAATTGCGTTACTTTCAAAGAATCTGGCCATGGATTTTACTTCCTCGGTTGCTGAACTCCTTGCAATAATCAAAGGCTTGAAATTGGCTCAATCACTTGGAATTTCTAATCTTCTGGTTGATTCAGACTGCTTTCTGGCTGTAAATCTCATTAACAAGGGTCATGTGGCTTTGCACGAGATCGAAAGTTGTGTCGATGAAGTGTTGTCACTGAATAAGGGCTTCAATTGTATTTCTTTTATCTATGTAAATCGGTTGTGTAATCGGCTAGCTGTTGCTTTAGCAAAAGAAGCTAGGGCCAATCATTAGGATAGAATATAAGCCTAGGATTTTCTAGCCCATTTTCTCGGTATTGCTGACTTGGATGTCATTCATTCTTAGCTCATGAAACAGTATAAAATTCTTCCTTTTCAAAAAAAAAAAAAAAAAGAAAAAAAAAAAAAAAAGATATATACTAGAGATAAAGTCACGAAAAAATAAAAAGGAAAAAAAGTCAAGTATAACATCTAGAAAAGTAGAATTAAGTTAAAAAAAAAACAAAATAGAACGAAATCTTAACAAATACACCAAAACAAGTAAATAGATGGAAGAAGATAGACATAAAAAAAACAATGATAATAAATAACATTTTAGAGCTAATAACTAAGTGTATAGTAATCATTTTTATAATTTCCAAATATATCAAAATTTATAAGTGATAAATTTTATAGTTGATAGACTATTATCAACAACAAAATCTATTACTATCAACTTTGAAAGTAAATTTTGCTATATCTTCAAAACCTATATCTAGATCTAAATGTGAGAGAAATTAGGCGAGAATCTAAACAATTAATGTAAATGTGACAAAAAAGAATTTAGAAATAAAATTAGAGTCCATGAGAGAGAAGGTAAAACAATTAGAGAAATTACATTTTACTCCAATATAGGATTTTATCAATTCAAACTCTAAATTAATAATTGTATCAATTTAAGTCTTAAACTTTCGTAACTGTATCAATTAAACCTTCGTTCAAATGTAATTAAAAAAAAATATCATGCAAAATACAATTGTTTCAATTAAATTTCTAAATGGTTATGAATGAATCAATTTAGACCCTTACACATTTGAAAATCATCCATATATTCAATGTTTATATGTGTATAGAGATTTCCTCAAATGTTGGATTAATGAAATGGTAAGAATTAGAATTGGTGTATGGACAATTTTCAAAAAAAGTCTAAATCGATTCACTTAAAAAATTTAGGGGTTTAAATGCTAAAATTATAAATTTGCAAATATAATTTAAAATAATATAATTTAAATTGATATAACCTCTAAATTTATAAAACCCAGAAAGGTAAATATTAAAAATAAATTTAGATAATTTAATAATGAGAAGAATGAAAAGCAAAAGACAACATGACCACGATTCAGAGTTGGAAAATCGAAAAAATGTCAAATTATGATAACATATAAAAATAATGTTTAGATAAATATGGCCACCTACTCCAATTTCTCGAGAAGACATTTCAATTTTCAGAGCCAAAAAAGAGAGTGATGCATGTTTTTAGTTTTTCAAAGTACACTAATTTATATATATATATATTGTCTGAATAAAATATTATGTATTATTCAAACTATATATAGGTATTTATTGACGACCAACCCAACCCTATTAGAAATAGTAATAATAATAATAATAATAAAACTCCTAGTTGTCGGAAAAAAAAAAATATAACAATTCTTTTTCTTTGAGTTCACACAACGATTACGAGATGAATGATTGAATCTCCGATCTTTAAAATCGGAGTACATATCAATACCAGCTAAGTTCACTTTGATATAATGATTCTTTATTTAAAAGAGTTGTATATTACTTAAATTAGTGTTTTCTAATTATAAAATCAGTATTCTTTAATGATAATAATCTCAAATAAAATAATAAAGACAATTTAATAATTTCTAATTATCATGCCTACATACTTAAAGTTACATTTTTTTTTTCAAAGATAATAAATTGGCTAAGATATGAAAATATTTTTTAAGGTGAACAAGAAGTTGATAAAGAATTATTAGTGAACAAACTAACTTTTTTTAACATTTTTTTTAAAAAAATAATACATTAGATAAGATACACTAATAGTTAATGATTCGATATCTTTTGTCTAAAAAATAATAAATTTAGGCCATGAGCTATTTTTTTTCTTTTTTAGCGAAATGTCTCCAAAAAAGGAAGGCTGAATTTAAAAGAAATTGATAATTTAAAATAGTTGACAAGATCAAAATAATCAATTTTCTTGAAATAGTTTGTTGAGTTTTACCATTTTTTTTATCCACAAAACTATACTCAGACTTATTCTTTTAGAGTTTCTTTTCTACAAATGAAGATGGGATATAAACCTAAAACATATACGAATTAGAAAGAATGATAGATGCAGAGAATGTCAAGCTGATAAAGGAAAATCTAAGGGTAGCTCGAGATCGTTAAAAGAGTTATGTAGATAAGAGACGAAGAGAATTAGAATTTGATGTCGGATACTAGATTTTTCTCAAGTTGTCTCTATGGAAATGAGTGCTATGCTCCAGTAAGAAAGGAAAGCGGAGGCCGAAGTATATTGGACTTTGTGAGATTATAGAATGTGTTAGACTGTCAGCTTACAGATTAGCATTGTCAACGGAGAGCTTAATCCGATGATCATTGGGATAGTCTTCCTACTTAAAGATCGAAGGTTCGATTCCTCATCTCTGTGAAAACCATATTAAAAACATTTAGGAGAAACAAACATATACATTTCAAAAACAAAAGACCACAAACAAAATCGTAAACAGATAGAACTTTACTCTTTTTTTTTTCCTTGAAAAATTAAGCTTATAAATATTAATTCTATCTATAACTTTTTAACTTTATTACCTACCTCAAGTTTTGAAAACTAAAAAATGTAGGACCATTTGATAGATTTCATTTTTTGTTTTTTATTTTTGAAATTTATGTTTGTGTCATCTCAATTTTCTATCATACACGATTTTCATCTATTTTAAATAAACAACTGAATGCCTAATCACATTCTAAAAACAAAAAACCTAATTACAAAAAATAAATATTTTAGGTTCTTTTTGATAACATTTCGTTGTTTGTTTTTTATTTTTGAAATGTTTGCTTATTTGCACAAAATTTTTCAACATTTTTTAGAAGAAACATTTGAACCTTGAGCTAATTTTAAAAAGAAATACCCGTTTTTGAAAATTACTTTTCTTTTTTTAAAATATTGGCTTCATTTTTAAAATTATTAGTAGAAAATGGGTTAAAAATATACAAACCTATGAGTACAAGTATTATTTATAAGCTTAGAATACAATTAAATTTTTTTAAAGAATGTGCATATTTTCTCCTAATTTGTTTACTATGGTTCATACCTCTTAAAAAAAAAAACATTTGATTATTAGTCCAATTCTATCTTCCTCTAGTTTCAAAACTTTGTTTTAATTTTGAAAATATTTGCTTGAAATAGATAATTAAACAAAGAAAACTCATAACTAAAAGTAGTCATTTATAGGTTTAATTTTCGAAATTCTAATGATTATAAATTAAAGCCTAATTCTTTTTTTAATTTTGTGTTTAATATTATTGATATGTTAGATATAAAATCAAAGGTTTATAAATCAATTAGGTGCAAAATTTAAACATAAGAGACCTATTAGTCATATTAAAAATATTTCAAGAACTATTATATTTTTAAAATAAGTTGGCTTATTAATATTTAAGGATCAAATAGTATATCATATATAACTTTTTTTTTTGCTCTTTTTTTGTTTTTTTTTTTTTAAATTCTTATAATCTTTTCTATATTAACGCCAATTTAAGACCTAAACAATACTTGTACTATTAACTATTAAAAATTAAATTAAATTATAAATTTGTACGTAGTACATGACCTTCAAAAACTTTATGATCACATCCTTAAATTTCTAATTTTGATTCTAACTAATTTTCATCACTAACATTCTTAACAATTTTTTTTTCTTAAATATTTACGTGACAAGATAATTAAACCAAAATGTAAGGACAATATGAACATAATTTAATTGACTAATATTATTGATCTAAAAATTAGAAGTTGAATTCTCATCCACATGTAAAAATAATTTATTTTTTTAAAAAAACTTCCATAATATTTGGTGGCACAAGAATAAGTGAGCAGAATAAAATTTAACAACAAATGAACAAATATATATATATATATATATATATATATATATCCATGAACTCTTATTTTATTTGAAAAATGTATTGTGTTTAGGGTATTGTTTTTCTTAAGAGGATGTTTGACTCACCAACATAAGTTAAGTTGAGTTGGTAAAAATTATCAACCCAATGTTTGGCCCACCAACGTTAAATGTTGGTGGAGTTGAGTTGGTTTTCTTACCAACTCACCCCAACTCACTCTAACTCCCTCCAACTCTCTCTCTCTAACTTTCGCCAACTCTCTCTCCCTCAAATATTCTCAATGACTCCATTCATCAGCTACCATTGGCAACTACAACTACCACACTTCGGCAACACACTCTGACAACTACCTTTGCACGACCAACATAAATCCAATAACCAACTTCAGGATCTAGTAGCCACCTCTGACGACAATTCTAGCGATCAACTCTACCTTCGCATAAAGCAACTCCGACGACCACCTTCATGCTGCTAATTTCGACGACCAACTCTAGGCTCTGGTAAGTACCTCCGGCGACCACATTCACACAAGCAATTCTGACGGCATACTCTAATGACCACTTTTGAGCGACCAACTTCAATGACCAACTCCAGGCTTTAGCAACCACTTTCATATGACAACTTGAAGAAGACCACCTTTGATGATAAAATCCCGTGACAACCACCTTTGACAACCAACACTAACATTTACTTCAGGCGACCAACTCCGACGAAGACCACCTCTTACTTGTAGGGTCCAAACTAGTTGCACAATTCCTCCAATAACTAGTTTGATATTCATTAATTTTAAGTTTGAAGTTTACTTTTTATAATCCAAATTTTATTTAATTATTGGGGAATAATTTGTGATGTGTTGAATGTTATTCATTACTATGCTGTCACATCCCCTCCCAGATTACATTTCTAACCTAAGAGGAGATGTAAGGACAGTAAATACCACCCTTTTATGATACTTATTGTCCGCCTGAACCTGCTTTACCTAAAAACTCGTATAATTATTTAAACAACAACATGTTTCAAATTATTATTTATTCAACAACCAACTTTTAATATTCATACAAATTATTTTACATGTCCCAAAATTTCTTATTTACAACTCGAACCCTAAAATACTGACACTATATAAGAAGACCAATCTTGTGGTAGATCTCGACTTCAAGCAGCAACTGGAGTTCCTTCTATATCGGAGGAGGGGGAACAAAAAAAAAAAAAAAAAAAAAGAGCTAGAAAGCACAATGGATGGTGTTTTATTATGAACATAAGGTTTTCTTTCAAAAATATATATAGAAACAATTTTAAACAAATATAAACAAACAACTGAGCATAGAGACATTCAAACAAGTTCCAAAACACGATCATTATTAGGTAAAACATATCAACACAGTAGAATGGCATGATCATAAGTCTCCTCATATCAAAGATAAAATTCATGTAACTCTGATCCAAGTCCAGAAATCCACACCAAACCATGTACCTGTTTAGTCAACCTATCTCATGTGCACATGTCAACTTTTCCCACCAAACATATGATAGAACACGAGACATATGCAACGGAATCAGGATCTAATTACACTCTAATTGCTTTTAATTAAAAGGAAAATAGCATGCAACCCTACTTAATTAATTAGGATTTTTTGAAGAAATTACCTTTGAAGCTCCCGAAACATTTTCATCTCCACCTAAACACGAATGGCCACCACTAGAGCTGACCTACTATCCTCTGAACTCAGAACCGGGTTGTGGGACCCGATGGATGAAGAAAGAGAGAGAAAGAGAGGGGAAATAGGAGATGGAATTTTTGGTTTGGGTTTTTATTTTTTCAGCCCAAATTTAGAAATTTTTTTTGACAAAAATGACAAAAGTTTTTTCATTCAAATTAAAAGCCCAATTTATAGAAAAAAGCCATGCAACAATTGCATGAAACAAATCCATAAAAATCCAACACCTAGAATCCCCTATCTAAGTGGGCTTAATGTCTCCACTATAAGCCAATACCTAGCCCACTATTTTGTTAGTAGAATTATCCAACAAAAGTTTGGATTTTGCTACTAACTTTAGTCAAAGGGCAAAATAGTCATTTTGTGAAAGTCAGACTTTGACCAAAAAGTCAACATTTTGACTTTTTATGATTTTTTTTGTGTTGACTAATTTTGACCTCCCGAACATGAATCCATATTCATTTTCTCGAAATTCAAATCACATTTGAATATAAGGTCGGTCAAAGTTTGACTTTTCAAAGTCAAAAGTCAATCTTTGATTTTTCAAAGTCAAAAGTCAATCTTTGACTTTTTACATCTTTGACCATTTCCATTATTTTCGAGCTTCCTAATATGAACGTATTCATATTCTTGATATTTAAATAACATTTAAATATTAAAGCTGTATCTCTAAACTGAAAAACCGACCACTATATCACATATACTTGTCGGTTTCTCTCTCTTCACCTAATTCGAACAATTCAAATTATTCTATCATACTGTTCTAAGTTTATTTCATATGAGCTAGTAGGGAACCTAATGGACCTGTAGATCATGGGCTCCAACGATCCGAGATTAGCTGGCTAAAACTCTTTTAGACAGAGCTAATCAACATTCGTTAACTAACGGGTCATTCCACTATAGTCCCGTAGTTGCACTCCCCTCACTATATATATATTTGTGTCCATTTGATATAACCATGATTAGTAAGTTAATCCTTCACAGGTTGTTTGTAATCTCGGCTGGGTCATAAAAACAATTTTACCCTCAAGACTACATCTTGTCCCTTAAGTTCCACTGATCTTCTAATGAACAATTGGTTTATGGTCCAACCTATAAACCGAACCCCTCTCGGGCCAAGGAGAGGGTGGGGCCCCTTGTTTAAGACCTGGATTTAGTACTAAAGGGAACAACCTATCTACTATCTCTATAACGGGTAGGAGTGAATTCCGTCTTGCACCCTATGTTCCCAGCTATCTACCTGATCTTACCCTTGAAATGGGAGGCTTATAGGGTCAACGATAATGAGCTGCCCTCACCTATGCAGATTTAAGGATAATTGTGAGTGAACAGGAGTTCATAGTTAGCTCAGGATTAAGATTAAGTTACCTAGGTCATTGATTAACGAAATAGTCAGTTTTATATATAAAATGGTATTTAGAACGTAAAAAGTGACTATTTCATGGTTCAGTCTTATGTAAACTCTTTACATAAGATGCCCCCACTTTCATATCACCACATGAATGATTTAGGATCATATCGTTTGTACTAACTACAAAATGGGCCACATCTAACTACAAAATGGGCCACATCCATAATGTCCCCAGAATAAGGCACCCAACCTCATTCATATACTATAGACCATTTTGGCTATATATTTGAAATTGAACCACATTTATGTCACTACATAAAGTTCAAACTATATTAAATAGCCTCATGACCTTAGTGTATTGGATTCAAGATCACAATTTCAATAACAATTTTATCGAAAAACAAAACAGAATATATATATTAATTTACAAACTACGAGTTTTAGGACATAAAATCCAACAACATACTCGAGGCACACTGGCGATCCCAATAAAATGTATGTGACGTATGCTTAACAATCCCAGCTAGACGCACATGAGGTATGCTGATCTTTCTCGGGTACATAATCTAGTGGTTTGAAATCCATTTTTATCAAAATCACCATCTAAATGAGTTTTCAATATAATCAAACCAATCTCAGAGATTCCAACAAAACATATAGAAATAGTGAATAAAATCCTTGACAAAAACACGCTTTTTCACAAACCAAAGATAAAAGATATTTATCTAAATCAAGCAGCTTGACCAGTAGAAAAACATGTAAAACAAATCATGCCTAGTTTTTCAATAATCATATATATATAATACCATGTATATAGAATATTATGAAAACAATTGAAAATAAACCACTCACAATTTAACCAGCTATTTTTTGGATCGCTTGCTCTTCCAATCCAAAATTGACTTGAAACATAATCCATGATCATCAACTCATCTGTTTGGTTGTATGTCCTGAAACTCGTGGTTTGTAAACATTAAACATATTCTATTTTATAATAAAGATGTTATTGAGGTTTATTCATGAAAGTTATTATTGAATATGTGAATTACACCTTTTTAAACCTAAAATCTAATAAATCTAAGAACCCCCGGCTATAACATGGATACTTGGACTTTATGTAAAGACATAAAAGTGGATCAAGTTCGAGAGTAGCCAAAACAGTCTATATTATAAGGATAAGGTTGGGTACCTTATCTTGTGGACACTATGAATGCGACCTACTTTGTAATTGTTACAATAGTTGTAAAGTGTTAGAAACGATGTGATCCTGAATTGTTCATGAGGGAGACATGAAAGTGGGGCATCCTATGTAATGAGTTTGCATAAGACCAAACCACGAAATAGTTACTTTTACTTTATAACACCGTTTACTGTCAAGACTACTTGTTTCAATTCGATGACCTAGGTAACTCGTTCTTAATCCTGAGCTAACTATGAACTTCTATTTATTTGGGATTATCCTTTAATCTGCATAGAGAAGAGTGGCTCAACATCATAATTTAATAAGCCTCCCATTTTAGGGGTAAGACTAAGTAGATAGCTGGGGACATAGTCCTGCAAAACGGAATCCATTCCTACTCGTTTCTAGGGTTAGTAGATAGGTTGTTCTCTTAAGCACTGACTCTACGTCTTGAACAAGGGGTCCCACCCTCTCTAAGGCCTGAGAGAGACTCAGTTTGTTAGTTGGACTATAAACCAATTGTTCATTAAAGGATTAGTGAGACTTAAGGAGCAAGATGTACTTTCAGGGGTAAAACGATAATTTTGACCCAGCTATAATTACGAACAACTTGTGAAGGATCGATTTACTAATGATGGTTAAATCAAGTGGATAGAAATATATCTACAGTTAGGAGAGTGCAACTACTGGGCTTTCATGGAGTGTCCCAACAGTTAATGAATGTTGGTTAATTGGGTTAATGAGATTAGTTGATTAATCTCGGATCGTTGAAACTCATGATCTATAGATTCATTAGTTCCCCCTGCTAGCTCATATCAAACTAAACCTTCGAACAGTATGATGAAAGAATTTGAAATGTTCAAATTCGAGTTAAGGGAATAAACAATAATTATATTTGATATAATTAAACGTTTAATTAGAGAATTAAACAAATTGGAGAGTTCGAAATATATAAATCTTAAATACTGCATACATGAATAGAGATTCGTGTTCAGGATTGGTGTTTTATTAATTTAATATTTGATATTAAATTAATTAGATTAATTAATCTGTTTAATTAATTATTTAAAATTAATTTTATATAACATTAATTATTAATTTTATTTAAAATTATTTTAAATAGAAATTAATTTTATATAAAATAATTAGTTTAATTATTTTATTTAAAATTAGTTTAATTTCCTTTTATGTTGAAATTTGGAATTTCAATTGAAAATGGAAATTTGAGTTAGTGGGTTTTTCCTAAAAAACCCACTAACACAAACACGTAATCCAAGTTTGATAGTGTACTATTTGGTGTCATTTGTTGATGAATTCTTTTTGCATGATTGATATGTATAAATAGAAGTTTTTAATTATTTCAAAAACTTCATGAAAAATCAATTTCTTGAAAGAAATTGTTCTTTCAAATTTTACACTAAAAACATCTCTAATCTCCAAATTTCCCTTCAATCTCTTTTCATGTTAGGTCATACAACCCATTCTAAGTCCAAAGAATAGAAAGAAAGACACCAGAAGTAGTCCATGGATAGTTTGTGATCTGATTTCCAGGAGGAATTGAAGAATCTTTTGAGTTTTACAAAGGTTGTTCACTCCAAACCCTAATTTTGTCATTATGACTTTGCATGCTTTAGATATAAAATTAATGAAATTAGAGTGCTTAAGATCCATTTTGCTTCCACATGTTAATTGTTAACTTCAGTAATTGGTATTAGAGCATGATTTTAGCACTCTAATTTATGTTAATTTTAGCTTGGTGGGTGTTTTTCATGAGATGAATGCAATGGTTGTTGAAATGGATATATTATAGTTTTTGGCATGTAGATTTACCTTCAATTATGTTGCAATTGTTGTAATTGACTCCTTATTTGTGGGCCTTAATATGTGAAGAAGGGTTTATAAATTTTCTAGAGTCATTAAAGTTGAAAATAGACTGTAATTGGAGCATGCGCAACAAAAAAAATGGAGTTGTTTTGCTTTTGTTAAGAGGGGTCGCGACACTTTTTAACAGCGTCGCGACGTTGTTCTTCTCTCTCTCTCTCTCTCTCTATTTTTTTCAGAATCACGGGAGTGCCAAAACACTCTTCAACAGCACTGCGGCGTTGTTCATCCAACCCAGAAGCGTGCATGTATGAGGATTCGGTTCGACTGAACTAGTTTAGCCATTTCCGGTCCGATTCAGTCGGTTTTAAGCCCTAGCAATCCAGTTTAATGCATTTACAGCCTTGGAGGTTCGACCCAAGCATTTTTAACTGGTTCAGACCGGTTCAAAGGGTTCAGGAGCGATTCAAGAAGTTTGTACATTATTATTGTAATAATTTAGGTGTTTTCTTGATTAGGATGCCAAAACTTGTCCATTTCAGTGTGTGTTTAACTAATTATACATTGTAAATGTATGTCTTAATTAAATTAATTTGCTTATGCATAAAATATGCCATGTAGATTTAAAATCTCACCATAGGAAAGTGTTGGGGTTGATGCCCTAAATCTCGTAGGGTCTTATAGTTTGTAAACTTGTATGAAATAACTCTTTATCGATTAATAATATATGATATTTTATTCACTTTTTTTTTATAAAAAATATGATATTTTAATTGCATTAACCAAAACCAATAAACTAACATCCAATGTTATCATTGTAACTTAAACATGTATGTGGAGACATACAAGTGGATCGTGTTTAAGTGATAACCTAAATTGCCTGTAGTAGATGGATAAGGCTGAGTACCTTATCCTAGTGACACTACGAGTATGACCTACTTTGTAGGTGTTACAATTGTTGTAAAGTGCTACAAATGATCTAATCTTGATCATTCATGTATTAGTCATGTGAGCGGGGATATTATATATAAAAAAGTTTGTATAAGACCGGACCACGAAATGTTTAGTCACATTATATAACGCCGTTCATAATAGAGACTTTCATTTCACCAGGATGACCGTAGTTATCATGACCTGAATCCTGAGTGAGTTGTGAACTCCTGCATATGAGGGCGGTTCTTTGATTTGTATGGGTGAAAGTGGCCAGATCGCCGACTCAACAAGCCTACCATTTTGGGGATTCGTCTAATTAGGGAGTTGAGAACACAGCTACACAAGATGGAATTTACTCCTTCCTCGAAGCAAGAGTAAGTAGATAAATTGCTTCCTTAAGGGCTGATTCCGGGTCTTGAACAATGTGGCACCACACCCTCTCTTGGCCCGAGAGAGGTTTAGTCGTAGTGAGAATATGATCTATTGTTCATTAAAGGAATCAGTGGTACTTAAGGAATTAGATGTAACTACAGGGGCAAAACGGTAATTTTGCCTAGTTATACTTACGAGCAATTTGTGAAGGGTCATTCTACTGTTGATTGGTTATATCCAATGGACACAGAAATATATTTGTAGTGCGAAGACTGCAACTGTCAGGTTAATTTGAATTGTTCAAATTAATAAAAGGGATTTAATTATATATGATATAATTAAATCGTTTCAATTATATATGATACAATTGTTATAATGTATTTGATACATTATAGTTTAATTGGAGGAAATAAATATTTGAATGAGATTCAAATATATTTTCTATGAATATGATTCAAAGTTGTTGAATTTAATATAAATATGATTTATATTAAATGTCATAAAATAGAGAAAAGAAACTATAGTTTATATTGTATTTGATACAATATTAAAACTATTGGTTATATGTAATATTTGATATAACATATAGTTTAATATAAATATAATATGATAAGTTAGTTATCATATTTATTTATATTATTTTATTATTTTTGAATAATAACTACCCTCTTTTCTTTCCAACCACCTTAGTGGGTGGTTATAGTTTTTTTTTTTTTTTTTTTTTTGGAAAAAGAAAAAAAAAATTTTTTTTTTTTTTTTTTTTTTTGGCAAAAGGAATAAAAAAATTTATTTTCTCTTCTTTCTCTATGGCTTACATTGTAATTGCTATACGATTGAGAGTTGCAGAAATGTTCTGTGTGTTTTCTCAAGCTTCTTCCTCCGAACTCAAACAATCCCTCCTAACCAAAATAGTCAGAACCCACCACTCTTGGGTTCTCACCCTAAGAATACCAAAGGCTCATTGTTGTTGTGTCTTTATTTGGTTCGAGAAGTTCTTGAAGAAGGTTTTCAAAAGTTGTTAAGTTCGTGACTATTCGAGGGAGTTTTACGAGAAGAAAGGTTATTCAAGGGTAATGTATCTTGAACCCTTTATTTCTTGTAAAAGCATGTTGTAGTGTAACTTTGAATGCATTTCTTATATGTTTACTGTAAATTTAGTTTTCAATAATTAATGAAATTTGGACAATCCACTTCCACTCAAGGATCTCTTTAAAAAATGAGTTCCTTTAGAAAGTATGTTACATGCATTAAAAATATGTTATAAATTTTATAATGTATAGTATACATGTTTAGGGTTTTATGATATTTGATATAAGTTGTTATATTAAATTATTGGAATGCTATGTATGTTATAGATTTGTTCAAGTTTTATTTGATATAAAATGAATTAGACATTTAAAATCTATAACAAAGATAAATGCATGCTCACATAGGGTTGACAAATAACAACTTGTTTTAATAGTTAAAATAGATCGTTATCTAGTAAAACTTCAGTTACAAACTCACCCGAGCTAGATCCTGTCTAAGGATGGAGGTACTTAAGTTGACGGTTTGTGGAACACCTGTTTCCTGGGGATCGAACAGATTATTGAGTCTTGTTAACTCGGTTTTATGAGCATGTGTTAGTGATGTGAGGTAACAAATGATTATCACTTAGACACTGTAGATTAAATCCAATATAAAAGTTATACTCGTATAAACACCTAGACTTAGGCTGTTTTATTTAGCTGGGGTATACCTAAGTAAAAGTATATCCAACCCATCTAAAATACTTCAATGAGAGATTAATAATATATATGATATATTATTTTTAACTCTCACGTCCTTAAGAGTTCACACCATAAGATTCATGCTCGGCTTTGTGTCATTTTTAGATGAAAACTCCATTTGGAAAGTGTTTACATGGGTCAATAGTAAGGTGAATAGGGAAAGCTGTTCATAGTAAGTGGGAGAAAGAAGTGTGTCAAGATATCCTATGGTCTCCTCCATTAGGTTGGAGATTTCCATGTTCCATGTGTGTGTCGTTTTAGCATGACCACCCATTTGAAGAGTTATGACTTGGGGATTGGAACACTGCAAATTCCAAAAATGGATAGGGTCTCCTAATTCCATTTTCAGTATTGTCTACCCCTCAGTAGCTTGTTGATACCGTTTTCTGAGATATGAAAATGGAGGGTTACACTTACAAGAATTACTAAGTGTTAGTAAGTTCTTGACCAAAAAGGGATAACTAAATGCTATAGGAATAAGAGTTATTCTGGTATTAATATTTAGTCAAGAATGTCTTGGTTTAGTAAAGGAGTAATTGACTGCCCCTCGGTAGCGGTTTTTCTGACTCATTGAAATATCGTTATAGAACTATGAGAAATTTAGCCTAACATGACTTCCATAGATAGAACCAAATAAAAAATGCAAAAATACAGTAAAGAATCCAATAAAAAAAAGGGAAAAAAGAAGTTATCCGGCTTCCGATCGCATTTTCGTGATGAATTTAGCCTTCAATCTTCAATCGCTCTAACATCAAGAAAACTCCATATTCTGTCTTAGGCCCTCTCTTTAATGACAGAAAAAAATGATAGACGACAGAAATCTACATATCTTCATATTTTCTTCCTTCTTTTCTTCTCTCCCTTTGATCCATTGCTCGAATTTGACTTCGTTAGGCATAATTTGATCATTTTTGGCTTCTTTTAAGTACAATTCAATTCTTGAATATAAAAATTAAAAATCACTAGCAAACACATCAAATCTTATAAAATCATATAAAAAATCATCCTAAATCTAAGGTAAGATACACATTTTGTGTGCGTGTTACCATCCCAAACTTTAACCATATTCACTAAAATATAGTAGTGGTAGTACGGGTTGAACCCAAGGAACTATTGAATTTCTCAATCAAACAGTTTACGTTCTGAGGGTTACTGATGGGAGGGGGTTTTGGAGTTGTTTGTCGCAAGTGAATCTAAATTGCATAAAGTAAACTAAATTGAGAGTAAATTCAAATAAGTAAAATATCTTGCCTAGGCCCTTGAGTTGATTCCCCAAATTACAATATGATCACGAATTCATCAAATTATTCTTATATTGTCTAGCTTAGCCACCTTACCTAGAGAAGCTAGGTGAGGGTCTAAATTATCAAATTAACCAAATCAATAGATGTAACTCACTCTACTAATTTAGCTAATCGCATTCAGATAGAGGAAATTATTAAGTTGAATATTCAATTGGAAAAAGCCAAATTAAATATCCAGTTTAATTCTTTTCTAGGTTAATTAAGTAATGTTCGTTGAGATAGATTTACAACTTACAAGCTAATTTAACCTATTGCTATGCCAGATTAACATGCAATTGAATGTCACACGTTGCAAATTAAACCATAGTTATTGATTACACAACATAAGCAAAAATATAAGCATTGATCATTCATAAACTGTGAAGAAATTATCAACAATATGGGAATTCACAAGAGACTAGATCAAAATCTCACAACTATGCAATTACGGGGAAATCTACTCTTAAGTTAGAAAATGTTACCTTTAGCCCATAATTGACATGATGAACATCGAGACAATGTTTTGATACATGAACAGATCCAAAATATGAAGAAAATTGAGAGAAATTATTGTTGAATTGGCTGGAATAAGAGAACTTTGACCAAGGCGACAAATTTTAATTTTATAGAAATTGTGATGGCGCCACGACGCTAAGGTATATTGTTGCGATGCTGACAAAAAAATTCATGTGTTTGGAGTTTGAAGTATCGCAACGCTGTGTGCTTTTCATGAAAATGAGCATTCTGCCTTTTCAGCGTAGAGCACGGTGACATAGAGCACTGCGATGCCATTCAATCAGGGGCAAAACTTGTCTTTTTGGCCATTTCTTTCTTGGTTGATGCAATTAAGTTCTATTTTGGACCATTCTAGCTTAATTCTGTCACTAACACCCAATTTTACTCTTAATGCTTGAAACCTACAAAATTGATAGGTTACATCCAACCCAAGCACTATAACAACAACTTTAACCTCAAGGTCTAACGCCTAAATCTCATTAGCATCGCATGCTAACAATCTTTTAAACAAGAAATGAAAATTGAACGTTGGCCCAGATCATCTTATTTTCCCTAAATATGATAGATCCAAACATCAACATGCCATTATGGATTACCACCAGTTTTATAGCAAGCATAATAGGTTTTGGCTTCAAAACCATATTGAAACGAGTAAAAAACACACTGGGAACTATTATAACCTCACCAAAACATAAAATAAACCTTGAATTAACCTAAAATCAATATAAACGAACCAATAAAAGATGACCCATACCACCTAGACCACAACCAAACAAAAAATAGCCCAACGACTCACCCAATGGTAGCTGGCAGAACCTTTGGCAATGGTCGGCCGCCGGATTCATCGTCGTTCGCGAACCTGCATCTACCAGAATGATGTTTGTATGCACCAAACTAACCCTTTATACTAACTAGTAGTACAAGTAGCAAGTCCAGGGTCGAACCATAGAGAGCCGATTGGATTTCTCAAAAATTGACACTTGTAGGAAGTAACCAAGGGGGGCTTTTGTGAAAATTGTGAAGTAAATTTCAAGAAAATGAAAAGTGCACGATACAAACGGATGTGTGAATAATCAATTGAACAAAATACTTAGCTTGGGTATTTTTAGTTTAATTCATTCCTCATCAATTCTATCATAGACTATTCAAAAGATGCATGAGAATATTCGAATTAAAGCTTAACCTACTCGATTAGAATCCTAACCGATAGTCCATAAAATCAAGTTAATCAATAGGAAAAGGGAGAATCCTTAACCAATCAATCAATTAATAGACATCAAGATCTAAGGTAAAGCTAAGCCGAATAATTGATTTCCATCGTCTAACCAATTATTTGAGCAAGATTTATCTAAGTGAGAAAGTAAATGCTTGCTAAATGGAATTTCAATTTAACACAACAAACTAACTTAACTCATGCTTCTAGGTGATGATTACCTAACGATTATCAAAGCAATCAATTAAACATGCATAGCTAATTTGTCAGATTATCCCATACACGAAAATTGAAAAATATGCTCAAGATAAAATATCATAAATTCATAATAAACTCACAGAATTACAATACAAGTATCAAGAATCGAATTGGAGCGAAATTAAACTAACTAACTCAAGCTAAGTTCTTACCCTTTAGCCACGAAACATCTTCAAAATCAATATAATTGGAAAATGGGAAGAAATTCTTACAGAATTTTGGTGCAAAAGGGAGCTAAAACAAGGGTAGAACAGAGTTGCGAAGCTCAAAATTGTGTGCAGGAATGATTGTGATATCATCGGCTGACCCAAATTTTCCTTTTATAAAACTGTCACAGCGTCGCAACACTACGACGTAAATTGGCCGAGCATCACAACGCTTTTGACGCTGTGTTGTGCACGTGCTGAAGTTTAATGTCCGTAAAACCACGTAGCATTGTAACGCTCTAGGGGAGCATTGCAACGCTGTCTATTTTATCCTAGAGCGTTGGAGTTGTAACGTTGAGCAGCGATGCGATGGTGGTGTCATGAAATCTCCGGAGCGTTGCAACGCTTGGGGCAACGTTGCAACACTGCCCTGCATCTGAGTGTTCTATCCGATAGTGTTGAGCTAGTGTTGGACTTAGGTATCATGAGAGTGTTGCAACGCTCGACAGGGCAACAACCTTTTTTCCTTCTTCATTTGATCATTTTAGTTCCTAACTTCATCATTTTAACACCTTTTTGTCCTGAACGCTTAATTCGGCTACTTGTACACTCGAGTCCTACAAAATAACTAATTTAACAGAATTAAGTAGCTAAATCACCTCGAGTTAAGTAGAAGAAGATAGCACATTTTCAGTTCTATCAAACACCCCCAACTTAAATCTTGATCGTCCTCGGGCAAGTTAAAACAAGCAATCATGCAAAAATAAATAGTTTATCAAACGAGAATGTTCCCTACTCAAGTCTCAACAGTAAACTAGAATTAATTTCGCAGTCGAATAGGTAATTAAAAAGCATTCCATCATTTCAAGAACGGTTTGAAAATTCGTTTTAAAATTTTTTTATGCATGTTGAAGCTCAAAACTAATTAAACAAGAGCAAGCCCGCAATGACCTTATGAATCTTCCATTTATTTCCCCTACACTGGCTTGAAGGATCCAAAATTAGGTTTCCTAAATTCAAAGTGGTAATGACATCAAAATGGATCGGTCAAATTCTAATAATTCTTTGCCCTTACTCTTTTTTTCTTTTTCAAACAAAGAGGAAACTTAGTCTAGGAAACCGACTTTCGTTTTGGCTTGCCCACACGGGTGTGTCATGCGAGTCATCCAACCACGAGCCAATTTTTCTTCAAAAGTGCCTAAGCTTACTCATTCCTCTAGGATACTTTAGCTCAGAGGGAAACCACGGGTGTCATGGCCATCCCAGGTTAATCATACCCTTGAAGAAGAGGAGTAGACCCCTAAACATGCATAAATGAAAATTCTCTCTCTTTTTTTTACTAGGCGACAGTGATATCAATTGACTACATCTCAAAGTATGCATTACTAAATTGAACCGTGAAAAGACTAATATCTATCACCAAATCCTATCGGAGTGACAACAAACTTATGGTCTTATAATTCAAATCTAAGCAAACAGACATGGTCAAGATGGATATGCAAAGGGCTTGGAGATGTAATAAAAAAAAAAAACTAAGCATAATTTTTCAAAAACATAATGAAAATTATGAATCCTTTCATCTAACCTATTCTAATGCAAAAACAATTCATACGAGTGTGTCATAGACTAGTCATCGTAAGGAATAAAACAACAACACAAACTCAATCAAGCATGCATTGTCTGAGCATAACGCTTAAGGATCTCAAATAATATCATTAACTTAAAAAAATTCAGCCCAAAAATCAGCCCAAAAATCGCCTAAAAATCCAAACATCCCACCCCTATCTTTTAAAACACACATTGTCCTCAATGTCATCAAAATAAAGCACAAGGGATCAGAATACTTCCCTGGACAATGGAATGAAGGAAGGATGTTGGACACTCGGCTCAACTCTTTTTCTCAGCAAAAACCCTAGCAAACAAGAATAATAGAAAGGAATAGGCTCAACAAAAATAAAAAATTATTGAATTGAAATCTAATCCTAAAAAGCAAATAAATTTAAATCTTGGTTGCCTCTAGGTAGCACAAATATTTATGGTCGGTTGTTCGACCGTGATAGCTCAATTTCAGATGTAGATCAGCGAGTCCAACTGGTAGGCGATGTCAAAGCAGTCCAATGAAACCATCATGGAAGATGTTCAACCTATGCCCATTAACTTTAATAACCTTCCCCGTCTCAAGATAACAATGTCTACTGAATCATAAGAATAAATGTGAGAAACACCAAATGGTCCAAGCCACTTGGACCAAAGTTTACCATGCATAAATTTCGATCAGAGTTATTGTTGGAAATAGGAATGCTTTGTTTATTTTATTTATTAAGGGCGGATGGGGCTGTACATGAATTCATGCGTTAGACATGGCTTATGCATTTGCACTCATGCGTCTAAGGTCATGCATCGGAATGAAGATGCGTTAGACTAATATGCAATGATCCCGCGTTCCTATCACAAGTTTTCTTATGCTCGCGTCAAGTATAACGCAAACACAAGTTTCTCGAGTAATCTGAGGTCGAACACAGGGACTTGTCACTCAATAATTCTTGTGAAGCAATACATTTGAGGCGATGAAAAGAAAAATAAAAGGAAGTTTAATAGATGTACAGACTATTCCTACTCTTAACTAAACAGATTCAGCAATAGAAGACTTGCAATGAGAATAAGTAGAGACACAATAACCATTAACGCATAGTAATGTTTATTATCTTAAATCGCTCGAGTAATCCCAGCTCATTGCACTAACGCGTCGCACACCTCTTGGTGGTCAGCCGTATGACTATATCTCTATAGTGCATGGTTGCGTCGAGCATAAGATTGTGCCTATCTCTAGGAACAATGCGAAGTTTGCTTTACTGCATTCCATCTCTTACCTTCTCAGGCAGTTAGACCGGCTATTTAACTTATAGACAAGCAATGCAACATCCCATAGACAGACGTTGCTACAGCCTTTCACCAAGCAAAGTGGACTAACTTACTATACTCGCACAATGCACACTTCTCGGTGGGTTACTTCATGCGTCCTATCTCTAGGCTACACAATTAAGCATGCGATTGTCTTTGATAAATAAACGCTTAAGATAAACTATGATAGAGATGAGGATAATGAAGAAGACGGTAATGAATGAGTTAAGATTTGCATTGATCACAAAATATCTTAATAATTTAAGCTAAAATGTAACACAACACAGAGATTAGAAGAGAAAGGAAGGACTCCGTGTCAAGGCTGCCGGTGGTGCCATGGTTGAATGGTGGAGATGTCTCTCTCGAGCTTTATCTCCGACAAATGCTCCGATCGTCACTCGGTCTGGGTTGTGGAGATGAAGAATTCTCACCATGCGTTAGACGCATGCGATTACTACAACTTCCATGCGTTGGACGCATGTGATCACCGTCGGCGATTGTTTAGCTCATGCGTTTATCTTTGCGATTGCCTGGTTTCAGCGCATGCATTTGTCTGTGATAGTAAACGAATGCGTTTGATTCCTGCGATAGCTACAAAAATAGACACTTTGGCATGGAGTAACGCATAATATTGGGGTCAGTGAGGATTTAGGTGCTAATTGATGCAAAACTCAATTTTTTCGCAAATTCTAAGTATTATCATCTTGTTTTCTACTTATTAGCCCTCATGATTCTAAATAAAAGGCTTATAATAACTGGCATTTCTGCCAGTTATCAGTTATACAGAAGTACCTTTTCCCCTACTTGAAACAACTTGGGTGCAATCATTTTGTCGTAAAGGTCCTTCGCTTTTTTCTTATAAATCAAAGAATTATCAAAACACTCTAACCTGAGCTCTTCTAACTCGTAAAGCTGTAGAAGGCTGACCTTCCCAACTGCCTCTAATCCCAGTTATACTTTTTGACTGCCCAGTAAGCCTTGTGCTGGATTTCAACTAGAAGATGACAAGCCTTTCCATAAACCATCCGGTAGGGAGATATCCTAATAGGAGTCTTGAAAGTCGTCTTATAAGCCCACAAATCATCATCAATCTGAAGGCTCCGATTCTTCCTTCCTGGGTTGACCACCTTTTCCAAGATGGTCTTTACTTCCTTGTTGGACACTTCTACCTGCCCATTGGTCTGAGGGTGGTATGGGGTGGCAATACGATGTTGAACACCATACTTTTTCAACAAGGAGGCAATGACCTGATTACAAAACTGTGATCCTTAATCGTTGATGATTTCCTTAAGGAAGCCAAACTTGCATAAAATGTTAGTCTTCAAGAAACCTGCCACCACTTTAGCATCATCAGTAATTGTGGCTTTTCCTTCCACCCACTTGGAAACATAATCCACCCAATAAAATATATTTATACCTAAAGAAGAAGGAAAAGGTCCCATAAAATCCCCCAAACGTTCAAATATTTCGTAGAAAAGAATAGGGACTTATGGCATCTCATTCCTACAAGACAACCCTCCAGATTTCTGACAACGTAAGTTTTACAGACGAAGTATGCATCCCTAAATAATGTGTCCCAATATAAACTTTCTTGGCGGTTCTCTTGGGACTGAAGTGCCTTCCACATGCATACTTATGACAAAATTCTAGAATAGAAAAGAACTTGTCATTAAGGACACACCTCCTAACTACCCGATCAACATAAAATTTCCACAGAATAGAGTGCTCCTAAACATAATACTTTGACTCACTCTTGATTTTATTCTGTCTATGTCTATTCATTCCATGAGAAAACTTACTAGTGTTCAAATAATTCACAATATCAGCATATCAGGGAGTCATGGAAATACTGTCTGCCTGCGTCAAAGTGTGGTTAGAGAAGTATCCATCAGAACTGAGACAACCACCATCAACAACTATTCTATTCAGATGATCGGCAATGACATTTTCACATCCCTTTCTGTCTTGAAGTCTAAGGTTAAACACCTAGAGGAGAAGAACCCACCTCAACAATCTGAGTTTGGACTCCTTTGACATTGGATGGCACAGAGCTGCATGATCAGAAAAGACAATAACTTCAGATCCTATAATATAAGAGTGAAATTTTTCTAAAGCAAAAATAACTGCTGAAAACTTCTTTTCTATCGTGGTGTAGCTACACTGAGTCGGGTTGAGGGTCTTCGAAGCGTAGTATATGACGTGATGTTTCTTATCAACGTTTTGTCCCAATATTGCTCCTACAACATGGTCGCTTGCATCGCACATGATCTTGAAAGGAAGATCTCAACGAGGAGCCTGAATGATCGGAGTACACAACAAAGCATTCTTTAGCACATCAAAACTTCTCCTGTAGTCATCATTGAAATCAAAGGCCACATTCTTTTGAAGAAGAGAGGTCATCGGTTGAGCAATCTTGCTAAAGTCTTTTATGAACCTACGATAGAAACCTGCATGACCAAGAAACGAATGAACCTCCCTCACATTTGTGGGGTAAATGAGCTTAGCAATAACATCAATCTTGGTGGGGTCTACCTTTATGCCATGCTCAGATACTATATGTCCTAATACTATGTCACGTGGGGCGATGAAATGACATTTTTCAAAATGAAGAACCAGGTTAGACTTAACGCATCTTTCTAGCAACCTAGACAAATTAGATAAACAATCAGGAAATGAGTCTCCATACACTGTAAAGTCATCCAAAAATACCTCCATGCATTTTTCAATAAGCTCAGAAAATATGGACATCAAAGAACGCTAAAAGGTGCTAGAAGAATTACATAGTCCAAATGACATTCTTCTGAAAGCAAATGTGCCATAGGGACATGTAAAGGTCATCTATTGTTGGTCCTCTTAGTTAATTGGGATCTGATAGAAACCCGAAAACCCATCAAGGAAACACAAAAAAAAAAAGCTTACCAACTAACCTTTTAAAAGTTTGATCAATAAAGGGAATGAGGAAGTGGTTCTTTCTAGTTACAACATTTAATTTCTAAAATCTATACACAACCTCCACCCATTCTGAACCCTAACAAGAATTAGACTACCCTCATGATTTTTTACCACAGTAATACCAGTTTTCTTAGGCACTATATGAATAGTACTAACTCACTCACTATCATGAAAACCTCTTTCATTACTACCTCCTTTAAGATAGGATTCGTTGGGGATGTCGAAAAGGCTTAGCTACATCTTCCAAAGAAATTCGATGCATGCACACAACAAGGCTAATACCTTTTATGTCGACAAACATCCATCCAATGGCCAGCTTGAATTTCTGTAATACCTCAACCAATTGCTTCTCTTGTTCCTCAGTCAGATTCTTTGAGATTATAATAGGCAACGTCTCAGCTTCCTTCAGATAGATGTACTTTAGGTAGTCTAGAAGCTCCTTCAACTTCAATTTAGGTGCCTGCAAAACAGAATGAAGCACCTTGTCAGAAGATTCATCATCAGAATATGAAGGCATACTTACTAGCTCAGTCATAGACAAGATGGCAAGCTCTCCAAGTGGGATCAAATCTCCTGAATCATCTTTATTGTCATCATAGATGTCCCATATAACCTCCTACTCAAGAAAGTCAAACACATCAATCTGGCACAAAGAATGTAATTTCCCTATAGTGGAAGATTTCATAGCATCAAAAATATTAAACTTGACCAACTCACCATCGAACTCCACAGTCAAAGTATCTCATCTACATCAGTCTTAGTCTTGGTCATCTCCATAAAAGGCCGCACAAACAATTCATCTTAAAAACATAGAAATCAGCAGGAAAAAGCAATCCATTGACCTGAACTAGGACATCCTCTATGACTCCTAATGGGTGTATAAAAGATATATTAGCTAATTGAATCACAATTCCAGTTTTAGTTAGGTCTTTTAATTTTAATTCTTGATAAATTGAATAAGGCATAACATTTATTGATGCACACAAATCTAACATGGTCCTATCAATTTTCTTTTTTCCTATGATGCAAGGAAGAGAAAACATACTTGGATCCTTTTGTTTTTCAGGCAAGTTTCTTTGAAGGATCGTAGACACAGATTGACTTATCACCATTCTCTCTTTTTTCTTTGCTTGTTTCTTCCTCGTGCAAAGCTCCTTAAGAAATTTGGCATATTTAGGAATTTTCTTGACGACATCGAGGAGAGGAATATTTATCTCAACATCTCCAAAAGCTCCTTATCCTTTTCAACCATCGGTTCTTTTGGCCTTGCAAGCTTGGAAGGAAAAGGCGCTTTAGGCACATATGCATCTAAAGAAGGATAAGGGTGAGAAGATACTTGCTATTTGTTTTGTAGGGGTAAGACGGCTGAATTTGAAGAAGAAGTTCCTGGGCTTTCCAATTCTGGCTCCTTTGACTCAGTAAGTGGCCCCAACTCCTTTCCACTCCTCAACGTGATTACACTTACATTTTCTCTAGGGTTTGATCTGGCTGAGATGAGAGTTTGCCGGACTATCTCTCCAATTTACTCATCGAGGTGGCTAGTTGAGAGACTCGGGTCCCCAAAGCATCAATGGCACTCTGAAATTTAAAATGATTATCAGCAAGACTTTTAACCATATCTTCTAAGGACATACCTAAACCAGACAGAGCTCCATGACTAGGTTGGGCCTGCTTCTTCTGTCCTCCCCATTTGAAGTTTAGGTGCTCCCTTTACCCAGAGTTGTAAGTCTAATTGAATGGGTCTCGCCTTTTGCCCATTGAAATTATAACCTCCAACGACATTTAACTCAGGAATTGCTCCTTGTAGAGCACTTGGGAAAATGTCAGTTGAGTTCCGTGGCAACTTGGAAAATAGTAGCGGGCTGTTCAATCTCCATCTTTGCTAGCTGCTTTACATGTTGGGTTTTATGTCCTAAAACTTGTAGTTTGTAAAATGATAAACATTTTCTATAATCAATAAACTTATTATTGATTTTATAAATTGTATGAAAGTCTAAATCTAATAACTAAGACCCATGACTATTACATGAGTACTTGAACTTTATGTGGAGACATAAGAGTGGATCATGTTCGAGTAAATAGTCAAAATGATCTATAGTATATGAATAAGGTTAAGTACCTTATTCTGGTAATACTATTAGATGCGGCCTACTCTGTAATTGTTTCAAATAGTTGTAAAGTGCTACATACGAAATGATCCTAATTCGTACATGTTATGACATGAGAAGTGGGGGTGTCCTATGCAATGAGTTTTCATAAGATCGGACCAAGAAATAAGTCACTCTTACTTTATAACGTTATTTACTGTATAACACTAAATATTTCACCTAGATGACCTAGGTAACTCGATCTTAATCCTGAGCTAACTATGGACTTCTGTTTATTCGGGATTATAGATTTGCATAGGTGAAGGTTGGCTCAATAGCGCCTGTTTAATAAGTCTTCCATTTCAGGGGTAAGACCTAATAGATAACTGGGGACATAGGGTGCAAGACAGAGTTCACGCCTACTCGATTTAGGGATAGAAGAAAGGTTGTTCTCTCAAGTACTAAATCCAGGTCTTGAACAAGGGCCCCCACCCTCTCATCGGGCTGAGAGAGTTTGGTTTAGTGATTGGATCACAAACCAGTTGTTCATTAGAGTATTAGTAGGAACTTGAGGAATAAGACGTTATCGCGAGGGCAAAACATATATTTGACCCAGCCGTTATTACGAATAACTTGTGAAGGGTCGACTTGCTGATTATGGTTAAATATGTGGACATAATATATCTACAGTGAGGGGAGTGCAACTATGGGATTTAGTGGAGTAACCCATTAGTTAACGAATGGGGATTAATTTGGTCTAATGAGTTTAGCCAATTAATCTCGGATCCCTAGAGCCCATGATCTGTAGGTTTGCGAGGTCCCCTACTAGCTTGTAATTGGACTAACTCTAGAATAGTGTGATAAGTTAATTTAAAACGTTCAAATTAGAATTAAGAGAATTAGTAATTATATGAAATATAATTACTTGTTTAATTTGAGAAATAAACAGAATAGGAGAATTTATATTTAGATATGAGTTAAATATATAAAGATGGATGTGTGTAAAAATTAATTTAATATTTGATATTAAATTAATTAAGTCTTATTTAAAAAGTAGTTTATGAAATTAATTTTATAAAATTAAAATTTTCAGTTTTAAAATCAAAATGGATTTAAAAAAAATAAAGTTTTGATTTTGAGATAAAATTGGAAAATTGGTGATGAAAAATTAGTGGGAACGCAATTATGCGATGCATGTCTTAGGTTATACGTTTATACTCATGCGTTGGTGGTCATGCGTTGGAATAAAATGTATGTGTTGATCTCATATGCAATGACCATGCGTTCCTATCACAAGTTTTCTTGTGCTCGCGCCAAGTATAACGCGAACGCAAGTTTCTCAGGTGATCCGAGGTCGAACTAAGGGACTTGTAGCTAAATGTATGTGGTGAGTTGTTTGTGGCAGATGAATAAAAGAATGATGAGGGATATAGGCTAATAACTACTCCTACTCCTAATTAACAGATTACGCGGTGAGAATACGAATGAGAGGTAGAGACACAACAACTGTTGACGCGTAGTAAAATGTATGGAAAAATAGATAAAATGTGAGGATGTCTTCATCGCAACCCTAAGCTTGACCGCAAGGGCAACCTCAGTCAACGCAAACTAATACGATCATGCCATACATGCCCGACGCAGATGCACGTGATGTGTAATAGCAAACGAAACTTATTTCTAAGTCTCCATTCTTGCTTGTGCAATCTTGATCTAGCTCTTCCGAGCTTCGATTATAACCTAGCTCTCTCAAGTCTTAGGTTCTTTCTTTAGACTCTCTCTTGAGTAGCTCTAAAGGTGTGATGGACGCATACATAAGACAAGGTAACCACAAAATCCTAGTTGACGTAAGATTATTCCTATTCCTAGTGAACACATGCTTACATTGCTTAATGCGACAAACCACTTACCTTCTCGGGTAGTTGGTTGTTGTCGATTCTACTCATAGACAAGCATTGCGTCTGCTTATAGATAAGCATTGCTACAGCCTCACACTAAGCAAATAAGGTTTTCTCACAACACTCACGCAACGCATACCTCCTGGTGGTTTGCTTCATGCTTCATATTTCTATGCCACATGATTAAGTATGTGATACTTTAACAGTCTCACTAAGTGATGCAATGAAAGTAAAGGATATTAAATAAATGAAGATGAAGATGGAATCGAAGGAAAATACAGAAATGCATTGATCACAAAATGTATTAATTCCTTAAGCCAAAATGTAATACATTACAATATAAGGAAAGAAGAGAAATGGAAGGACTAGCTGGAAGCAATGTCTTTCTTCCAGTAGATGTGTGTCAAGGCTGCCGGTGGTGCCATGGATGGGCGATGAAGCAGACTCTCTCGAGCTCTGACTCCGGCGAAGGCTCCGGTCTTCACTCGGAATGGATGAAGAAGATGAAGAACTCTCAAGCTTTCTTCTCATGCTATCGTTTTGCATCACAAGGATCCACCCAAAGGTAGAAACTTGGATGATTTGAAATTCTGCTTACCGGCTTCTATTTATAGAGCTTGATCGCCGATAGCATTAATGGACCTACTCTGATTCTGACATTCGCGACGCTATAGTCCTTTTCTGAATCTCTGCTGCTAACGGCGTGGTAGGTGAAATATCAACATCATGTTTTGATTCTCCCAAGGTATGCATTCATGTTGCATTCCACCAACCTTGCGTTCATCCCTCTATTATGGTTATCATCATGTAGTCGCAAGCTCCTTGCGATGCCGCATTCACTTATTGACTGCAATTTCTATGCGATGATCGCATTCACTTGTTGACCGCAACTTCTATGCGATGACCGAATTTGCTTGTTGACCGCAACTTCTATGCGATGACCGCATTCGCTTGACGACCGCAACTTCCATGCGATGGATGCATTTGCTCCACAGCCGCAACACCCATACGACTGTCGTATGCGAACACCGCATGCGATTAATGGATGCAATTTTCATGTGTCGAGCATATGCGATCACGCATGCGATCATTTCCATGATAGCCTGGCTCCCGCGTATGCGATCGATTTCTGTGGTTGCTACAAAAATAAACAATTGAACACATAATAACGCATAATAGTAGGTTAGCCGAGATTTTTAATGTCGATCGATGCAAACTCGTTTTCTCATGAATTCCTAATATATTCTTCACATATTTTACTTAATAACACTCATAATTCTAAGTAAAAGGTCTAAGATGACGTGCATTTCTGCCCGTCATCAGCACATGCTAAGCGATACGATGAAGTGCTAAGCGATGCGATGAATTGCTATGCGATAGCGCTAAGCGATCGTTTAGCTGTGGTGCTAAGCGATGCATTCAAGTTTTATGTGATGGAACTAAACGATTGTGTAACTACGACGCTGAACGACGGGATGATGTTCTATGTGATAGGGCTAAGAGATTGTTTAGCTGTAGCAGACACTTAATGATGACATGAAGCACTAGGTGATGGTGTTAAGCGATCGTTTAGTTCTACCCGAGATAAACGAGTGCTCTATGTGATAGACAGATGACACTAAGCGACCGTGTACCACTTTTCAACACAAGGCGATGGTGTTAGATGATTGCCTTCAGCACTACTCGATCGACCTTAGCAAGACTTTGAGGTTGAACCGAGAGTAGTCGATTCGATTGGTTTTCTCGAGGTCCAATCTAGTTCAGCCTCAAAGGGTTTATGGCTGGTCCGTTTTGGAACGGTTCGGGCGGTTTAAAGACGATTTTGAAGCTGTTTGTAATAGTTAGGATTCTGTTTGCTTGTTTATGCCAAAACTAGAACCATATCAGCTTGTGTTATGTACGTTATAATTAAATAAATCTTCTATGTGCATACAGTACGCCATTTAGGTTTAAAATCCCACCATAGGAAGTAGTTGCATGCATTGAAATTATGATATGTTATTCTTTGCTTTCGTGTCCCTAAGAGTTCATAGTCTGGATTTAAGCGGTACTTCGTGTCACCCTGGAAGTGACCTTCATTCGGAAAGTATTTTTTAGCTTAAATCTAGATTGCGGTGAATAAAGGGAAGTTGTTCAAACATAAGTCTATTATATGATATATATAGATTTCAATGTCTCCACGAAGTTTACACCATGAGATTCATATGACGCTTCGTGTCACCCTGGAAGTGGCCTTCATTCGGAAAGTTTTTTGTATGAGTCATTAACAAGGTAAACAGAGGAAGTAGTTCATAGTAAGTAGGTGAATGATATGTGTCAATATATCCTATGGTCTCTTTCATTAGTTTGAACCGTGAGATTCCTATGTTGCGCCTGTTGGTTTGCTTTAGGCTGTCTTTGCTAGTCGTTTAACGACGGCTATCCCCTCGGAGGGTTGTAACATAGGATTCAGAACAACCCAGGCTTCAGTAAATGAATAGGGTCTTATAGTTCCATCTCTGAGTCATATTCATATTGTTCTATAGGATCTGAAAATGACGGGTTACACTTACAAGAATTACTAATTGTTAGTAAAGATCTTGACCGAAAACGATAACTAAATGACTATAGGAATAAAAGTTATTACAGAGACAATAGGAATAAAAGTTATTCCAGAGATAGTGTTTGGTCAAAATTGTTTGCTTTAGTGAAGGAATATCTGACTGCCCCTCGGTAGCACGTATTCTGACTCACTAAAGTATCGTTGCAAATAAATAATGGTTATGGGTACATTATTACTTTTTGCTAAAACTTGATTTTGGATTTATTTACAATTTGCTAATTAGAATTTGTTTGAATTTTATTAGCATGTCGAATTCTTCTCGAATACTCACTTCCGAATTAAATAACAAAAAAATCAAATCAACAAACAAATTATTTCCAAAAGAATTTTAACAGAGGATTGTCCTCTATCTCCCAACTCATCTGAAATTTTGAATTATATAGATGAGAATGCAGAATTCGAACAACAAGTTAAATATGATTTACTTGTTATCGAAGCATATTAAGTGGAAAACGATAAAATCTGGATAATTTATTTAGGTGTCGCTAATCATGTTTGTACTATCTCACAGGAAAGAAGTTCTTTGAAACATTTGACAGAAGGTGAAACAATCTTTAAAGTAGGGACTGGGGAGGTTATTTTAGCTAAAGCATTGGGAGATATGAAGTTATTTATAGGAGATATGTACATTTATTTGAAGTAAACTTGTTTGCTAGAACAAAATTATAATGTTTATTTCGAAAATGATGAAGTGTTCATCAATAAAAGAAGTAAACATATTTGCTCTGCAAAATTAGAAAATAACTTGTATATGTTAAAACCAATTGAGGTCAAAGTCGTTTTGAACATAGAGATGTTTAAAACTGCTGGGACTCATAAGAAAAGGAAGATTTCCCTAAATACCTATCTTTAGAACTTGAGACTGGGTTACATAAATCTCAACAGGATTGAGAGATTGGTTAAGAGCGATCATCTAAATAAGTTAGAAGACAGTTCATTACCACCATATGAGTCCTGTCTCAAGGGTAAAATGACAAATAGATTTTTTTTTTTTTCTGGAAAAGGTCTTAGAGCCAAAGAACCTCTAGAGCTGATTCACTCAGACCTTTGAACAAAATCAAGTTAGACTATTCAAACTACTTAGCTTGGGTATTTATAGATGTGCGAATAATCAATTGAACAAAATACTTAGCTTGGGTATTTATAATTTAATTCATTCCTCATCAATTCTATCATAGACTATTCAAAAGATGCATGAGAATATTCGAATTAAAGCTTAGCCTACTCGATTAGAATCCTAACCGGTAGTCCATAAAATCAAGTTAATTAATAGGAAAAGCGAGAATTCTCAACCAATCAATCATTTAACAGACATTAAGATCTAAGGGAAAGCTAAGCCAAATAATTGATTTCCATCGTCTAACCAATTATTCGAACGACATTTATCTAAGTTAGAAAGTAAATGCTTGCTAAATGGAATCCCAATTTAACACAACAAATTAACTTAACTCATGCTTTTAGGTGACGACTACCTAATGATTACAAATTAGGGCCAATCAAAGAAATCAAATAAACATGTATAGCTAATTTGTCAGATTATCCCATATACGAAAATTGAAGAATATGCTCAAGATAAAATCTCATAAATTCATGATAAACTCACTGAATTATAATACAAGTCTTAAGAATCTAATTGGAACGAAATTAAACTAACTAATCCAAGCTAAGTTCTTACCTTTTAGCCACGAAACATCTTTAAAATCAATACAATTAGCAAAGGGGATGAAATTTTTACAGAATTTTGGTGCAAAAGAGAGCTAAAACAAGGTTAGAACAGAGTGTGACGGTCAAGATCGGGTGTAGGAATAGTTGTGATATCATTGGCTGACCCAAATTGTCCTTTTATAAAACTTCCACAGTGTCGCAATGCTAGAAAGAGCATTGCAACGCTATGGTGCAAATTCGCCGAGCGTCAAGTGAGCGTCAGAGCGCTGCCTTGACGCTGTGTTGCGCGCATGTTGAGGTTTAATGTTCATAAAACCACGTAGCGTTGCAATGCTCCCCACTGCCTATTCTGTCCTAGAGCGTTAAAGTTGTAATGTTGAGCAGTGATGCGATGGTGGCATCATGAAATCTCCAGAGCATCGCAATGCTTGGGGCAGCGTTGCAATGTTGCCCTGCATTTGAGTGTTTTATCCAATAGCGTTGGACTTAGGTATAATGAGAGCGTTGCAACGCTTGACAAGGCAACAACCTTCTTTCCTTCTTCATTTGATAATTTTAGCTCATAAATTCATCATTTTAACGCCTTTTTGTGCCAAATGCTTAATTCGATAGCTTGAACACTCGAGTCCTACAAAATAACCAATATAATCAAATTAAGTAGCTAAACAACCTCGAGCTAAGTAAAAGAAGATAACATATTTCCAGTGCTATCAGGCAACCACAAAACAATAAGAATCGACCAACAGAAACGATGATGTTCAGATTCAGTCCTTAGTTCGTGACGAAACTTCACAGAAATGCCCGATCTAAAGAGAGAGAGAAAGAAACACAAGAGAGAAAGAATCGAGAGAGAGAAATTCGAGCAATCCCACACTTTAACAATAGGCGGCTCGCATGCGTTAGTCGACGACGATGACATTCAACGATGATGGAAATGGCTTGAAGATAGAATATGCCAACACAAAGCCGGATGGACTACCACGAGCGTGGACGAATATGCCAGGAATGGTGACAGAATTGTCCAAACCTGAATGGATCTAACTATTTCAGCGAAACTTCATGAACCCAAAGAGATCTACCACGAACGTGAAGGAATTTGCCACAAACGTTGACGAAACAACACGAATGTTGATAGAACTTCATGAACCCGGACAATCTGACATGAATGTAGATGGAGTGACATGGACGGTGATGGAACAATGACGGTACTAGACAAATTTGTACTTACTAAAATGATTAGGCTCAATATCGGACGGTAGCTCTACATGTGAGAGATGAAGGAACCTGTGAAGGCTTCACAGCAAAAGCGGGGGTCGTTCCCAATTTTGGTTTACATAGAACTTTAATTTATAGAATATAGGCAGGAAAAAATATGCATTAAACATTAAAGATTAACAAATCATCTTCATACAGACACAAGATAATGCAAAGATTATTTCAACCTTACAATAGATGCATTTGTCATTTTCATTAACCTTGAAACTTTTAGATAGGATCAGGTTATCAAAGTTTTCATGCCATTTCTTAGGAGCTTGTTCTAAACAATGAAGAGTTTTGTCTAATTTACAAACCTTATTTTCATGGCAATGGACTACAAAACTCTCAGGTTGTTCCATGTAAATCTTTTCTTCAAGTTCACCGTTTAGGAAGGCGGTCTTTACATCCATTTGATGTACTATGAGATTATAAAGGGCAGTAAGAGAGAACAAAACACAGATTGAGGTAATTCTAGTGACAGGGGAGAAGGTGTCAAAAAATTCTATGTTTTCTCTTTGTCTAAAGCCATTTGCCCCTAACTTGGCTTTAAACTTATCAACTATTCCATTAGGTCTATTTTTTTTTCCCTTAAGATCCATTTGCACCCTATTGCCTTACAACCTGGGGGTAAATCTACTAAGTGCGAAGTTCTATTTGACTTAAAAGAGTTCATCTCATCATTTATGGCTTCTTGCTATAAGTTGGCATCTACTGAGGACAAGATAGCTTTTAGATCTTTAGGATCTTCTTTTATTATAAGTCTGGAAGTCATCCCCGAAATCCTTGGCGGTTCTAGTTCTTTTGCTTATTCTAGTTCTGGGTCGGTTTCCTCTATAGAGATAGGATTTCTAACTAGGGTTAGACTATTGGATCCTAAGTCCCTACTATTTCTCGATTTAAAAGGAACTCTATCCTTAAAGAAGTTGGCATCATTTGACTCAAAGATCACTTGGTTTACTAGATCATAGAACCTATAGGCTTTACTATTTATGACATAACCTATAAAAACACATTCATAGGCTCTACTAGCTAGCTTTCTTCTTTTAGGGTCTAGAATCCTTACATATGCTAGACAACCCAATGTTCTAAAATATAATAAGTCTGGTTTTTTAGTCTTGAAGATTTTGTAAGGTAAAGTTGTGTTTTTACACTTTGGGACATAACACATGGTAAGGATGATTTCACCCCACCAATAAGACGCAACTTTTGAACTAAGTCAAATTGCAAATACTAGCTCAACTAAAGTTCTATTTTTCCTTTTGGCTTTTTTGTTCATTTTAGGAGAGTAAGGTGCAGTATTTTCGTGTATTATTCCATGTGAGTTAAAGAACTCATTAAAGCCGTCTGAGTTATACTCAGTTCCCTTATAACTACGAAGTTTTTTTAACCTTTCTATTAAACTGATTTTCTACTTCAGATACAAACAATTGAAGGCATCAAATGCATCACTTTTGTTTTTTCAGCAAATATACAAAAGTAAAATCAGAGCAGTCATCAATAAAGTAATAAAATATCTTCGACTGCTCCTAGTCAAGATGCCATCAAATTCATATAAACAGAATGAATTAAATCTTGAGGCTCATAAATCCTAAGTACAGATTTATGTGGAGTTTTAGTAATTTTAGCCTGACTACAATACTCGCATTTATAAAATTTATTCATGGATAACTTAGATATCATTTCTAGCCTAATCATGTTACTAATTAATTTCTTATTAACATGACACAATCTAGCATGCCAAACATTCATAGAACACATCATATACAGAGAAGATTTCATTTTATTAAGGTCTAAATATAGTCTGAATATTCCCTCAATTGCATACCCTTTCCCTACAAATATATTATTTTTGGTAAGGGTATATAAATCAGTCTCTATGATTTGAGTAAATCTGACCTTGTTGAGGAGATAGACCGAGACCAAATTCTTTCTTATCTCTAGAGTGTACAAGACGTTCTTCAATGTGAGGGTCTTCCTGGAGGTAAACTTCAGATCCACCTCACTGG
Organism: Benincasa hispida; assembly: GCF_009727055.1. Lineage (NCBI taxonomy): Eukaryota > Viridiplantae > Streptophyta > Magnoliopsida > Cucurbitales > Cucurbitaceae > Benincasa > Benincasa hispida. The sequence continues at coordinate 47,115,366 of NC_052359.1, forward strand.
TTCCAAAAACTTTTGTAAAGTGGTAATCCTCCAATAGAACATTATTATCCTTAGTTTCAGTATAAGTTTTAAATAGACTAAGGTTGTGAAAGACATGGCGTGTAGCGCCAATGTCTATCCACCACCCTCAGAACCACCAATCACATTTATTTCTACGATCATGGCAACTAACGATTCTTTTGTTAGGTTCACTTGACCGGTAGGACATTGTCTGGTCAGATTTTATCACAGCAAAGGCGGATATCCCAGGTACGAAATTCTCCTCATCCCTTTGGTTCTACTTTTGGGCTTCCTCCTCAATCCTTAGTTGGGTGATAAGACTCTCCAAGGAAAACTCCTTGGTCTTATACCTCAATGTGTTCTTAAAATCTTTACACAAAGGGAACAATTTGTCAATAATAACAACAACTTGGAATTGTTCATCTAGAGGCATACCTTCAGTTATTATCTCATAGGCTATCCTCTGCAGTTCATGGGATTGAACCTCCACAGATTTGTTATCCGTTATCTAAAACTTGAGGTAACGTCTGATAGCATATTTCTTCGACCCGGCCTCCTCGGTATCGTACTTCTTTTGCAGGGCGTCCCAGACTTCCTTTGTTGTCTTCGTTGTGCTGTAGTAGTCATATAGATCACTACAACAAATATCCCCTAAGATAGCTCTTCAATCTAGCATTTTTTAAAGGAGGCTATAAAAAAGGGTTAAATTTAAAAAGGGGGATTTTTTATATTTAAAAGAAAAAAAAGGAAAGAAAAAAAAATCCTCCCTTTCACACCCTAATTTCACATATCCTCTCCCTCTCCTTCATGCCCCCTTTTCACGCCCTCTCACATATCCTCTCCCTCTCACATATCCTTTCCGTTTAAGACTTTACCCCACTAATCGATCTAGAACTCAATTCTTTAATAGATGGTTTATAGCTTGAAACCGTGTTGTGTTTCTAAAATGCTTCACTTACCTTTTCATGCTTAATGTTCAAATTTTCCTGATCCCATGAAATTTCGTTATTGTTGGGATGATTTGTTGTTAAACTTTTAGTAGTTGGGAGATGTGGTAGTAGTGATTTAAGACTACAGTTTAGCTGTTTGGTTTTTGAAATTTTAACTCTGACGGGTATGGGTATCTATATGTCAAGTTATCAAGGAAGTTGTCTTATTCAACATTTACTTTATGATCTTCATCCTATCTATGCACAAAGTGGACTTCCAACATTCTTACACTGTGAACAGGAAGGAAGGAAGTCTGTATGGACCGGAATGTTAGCTCCTTTGAGATTTGAGAGATATCTATACTGGGCACTAGATGTGGCTATTTCTTATGCTTGGTTCACTTTCGCCACTGGGTTTTGGGTTCTGAGTCTCTGATCACCATCAATGAAATGGGAGGGGAAAGTTGAAGCCAAACTTTCATCACTGGGTTTCAATAAGTTAATTCATTCACTATAGGTTGTATTGTTTTTGTTTTTTTGTCCTAAGCATATGATATTTGTGTAAATAGGTGGTTGGGATCTAAGATTATTCAAAGATTTAAAGTGGCTTCATGTTCTTGAGGAGGGGGTTTCAAAGATTTAAGTGGCTTCATGTCCTAGGCATATGATTTGATTGGCTTTTGGTAATCATCAACTTGATAGTCAGATATTGTTTTGCCAAAGCTTTGATGTTCTTTAACCTCCTCTGATTAAGTAATGAGTCAAATTTGTTATGAATTTCCCTATCATCCATTTTCAATATCCCTTTTTTTGTCTGTCATTTGGTAAGGAAGCAATAAGTTATTATTGAAGGAAATCGTGCATGAGGATTTCCATGAGCAACGGAAGGATCATTCCAAATTTCAATCGTATATGAACATTACAATTACAATCACAAATGGAAACAACAGGCTATACAGAAAATAGAAATTACAGCATGCTATACTACACAATCAAGGGAAGGAATTAACATACCTTTGAAGAGTTATCTTCAAGATCCCTCGATCATAGCAACACAACAACACACGAACGCTTATACACTACGACCACTATACACACGATCACAGCAAACTCGAACACCCCGAACACTACGAACGGCCTCCATAGAACCTCAACTGTGTCGAGTTGAGTATGACACCACCAAAAAAGTTACCTTGATACTCTCGATGTAAGAATCCAGAGTGTGGACTTGGTTAGAGGATGAGACCGGAGGAGAACAATCATGTAAACGATTGAGCAAGTGGGAGATGTGAAAGCCTATCGTATAGGACGATGCCCAATCGTTTAACAAAAGTTATGCGATCGTCTAGAAAAAGTTATGCGATCGTTTGGCTCATCGGCTAGTTGAGTGTATAACAATCCGACCCCCTAGGACTTAGGTTAGGCCGTTACTAAAATAAATGCATGCATAGAATTTAAAATGACGTTCAATTATATTGAAATAAATGCTAATTAAACAAGAGAAGTTCAAAAGACATTTATTAAATGCAATTGTTAAAACAATAATAGGGTACCCAAAATGCGTAAAAACTAATAAAAGTATATAAAAGAAATAATCCTTAGTACTAAATTTCAAACAGTAAAACTAAATGTTAAGGAAAAATAAAGACTCTAAATTTCATCACGTGGAAGCAAAAAAACTAGTCCCGGTGACACGATCATGAATTCTGCTGCGCCATCACCGTTACATCTTTACCTTTTACCTGAAACGTCAACATAAAAAAGAATGAGTATGAAATACTCAGTAAGTAACCCTACCACTGGGGTCAGGCTAGGATTCTATGTCCTCTAGATACCCATCTTTACCACTGGGGTCAGGCTAGGATTCTTTATTCCACCTTATACCATTTAAATTTCTTTCCTTTTCCAAGAAAATAAATTCTTACCATCAATTTCCAAATTGAGTTTGACAATTGAAAAGAAGTTGAATAATTTTCACGCTAACACTTAAATCCTCGCACTTATACTTTAAATTCAAAAATTCCAAACGTGCCCTTCTACTAAGGATAATTACTGAAAAGGGAAAAATTATATTATTAATAAATAAAAAGGCGCGGGATGTTACAGAGTGTCTATCGTGTAGGAACACTCCACAATCGTCTAGTCTCTCCAAGTTGTCGTTTAGTAAATCTAATTTCCTTGACAGCTTTTTGTGAGAACTTTCCATTCAATTGGTTATTAGAGAATAAGAGATAATTATCCAATAATTAATTTTATTATAAATATGATAACTAACTTACCATAATATATTTATAACCTGTAGTTTTAATATTTCATCTCATGAAACATATAAACCATAACTTTTTTTTATTCTATGACACTTAATGTAAATTTCATTCACATTAACCCTCCACTTGATGTATCTCATACACCACCGATCATATCATATATAATCGAATTACCTCTTGTCAATTTGAACATTTCAAATTAACACCAAGAACAGATCCTCAACTTGAATCCATTGAGCTACCAAGGGGCCTGTAGCTCGAAGCTCCAATGATATGTGAATGACTGACTAAACTCTTTAGTCACGGGATCCACCATTTGTTAACTGGCAGGCGCTCTACTAAAGACCGACAGCTGAACTCTCCTTACTACAGATATATTATGTGTCCATCTTAACCAATCAACAGTGTGACAACCCTTCACAAATTGCTCGTAAGTACAGCTCGGCCAATAACCGTTATGCCCCTGTAGTTACATCTAACTTTTTAAGTACCACTAATCCCTCTAATGAATGTAAGTCATAGTCTTACTATGATTGAGTCCTCTCATCCAAAGAGAAGCTGTGGCCACTATGTTCAAGCCCCGGAATCAGCTCTTAAGGGAGTAATCTATCTAGTTACCCCTACTTCAAGGAAGGAGTGAATTCCATCTTTTGTAACTGAGTTCCCAGCTTCCAAATCAGACAAGTCCCAAAAAGGTAGGCATGTTGAGTTGACAATCTGGACACTCTCACCCATACTAATTAAAGGACTGCCCTCAAAGGCAGAAGTTTCCAAAACACTCAGGATTGAGTTCATATCACTTATGGTTGTTTAGGTGAGATGTAAGTCTCCAGTATCAACGACGTTATATACAGAGTCTAGTCATTTCATGGCCCGGTCTTATACAAACTCTTTGTATAGGACACCCACGCTCGCATGTCTCTACATGAATNCATTTCATGGCCCGGTCTTATACAAACTCTTTGTATAGGACACCCACGCTCGCATGTCTCTACATGAATGGTCAGGATCTACCATCGGTAATAGTTTACAACACTTGCAAACCCTTACAAAGCGGACAGTATCCGTAGTGTTACCAGGATCAGGTATCCCACCTTAATCCTTATACTACAGACCTATATAGGTTATTACTAAGGCACGATCCACTTGATATCTCATATACATGCTTAAGTTTACATACAATAACCATGAAGCTTTGTTTATTGGATATGAGTAAATGCCAGAATGAAATAACGCTTATTTTATTCATAAACAATGTGATAATTACAAACAATGAGACTCCAGGAGAATTAGGACACCAATCCCAACAATTATTAATTTTTAGTTTAAGGACATGTGGGGTGTGGAATTCGAACCTCTGACTTGAGGATATATGTCTTAATTAGTTGAACTATGGTTAGATTGACAAGAAATGATCAGTTATTGATAATCTTGTCTTTGAATTCTTTCTTGACAACAGACGATGATAATTATGTTGTTACTGATTTAGCAGTGGTGTTTATAATGATAAGAAGAATTGTGTTTTAAGATAATACATCCCAAAATGAAGGTTGTTCATCTGTTGTATTTTTTGTGTGCGCACGTGTTTCAGCATTCTTTCAAATACTGCTTGGTTATATAATTCCGCTCTTATTGTTTCAAGGTTATTGTGGAGAAGGCAGAGAGAAGTGACTTCCCTAGAATTGAGAAGAAGAAGTAAGAATCACCAACATTCATTTTGTGCTCGGTCTGTTGTATTTATTTTTTTTCTTTTATATTACAAAAAAGTTGGAGTTAATTTCGAAAGGATATCTCTTGGTAAAGGAAGTATTATATTGCTACTGATAGCTAATAAACTTGAATTTTCTTGATTTTGTGTTAGAATTTATATTCAATGACTGACTGCATTTTATGAGATTTTTCACTTTTTGTCTTTTGATTGATGCCCGATGAGCTGAATACACGTGAGCGCACCACACATATACACTGCAACGTTGCTAAAAGCTCTTCTTCATCTCTTTGAAAGTGGCCTTTATTTAACTTTTAAAATTATGTTTCTGTTCTTTCTCATACTTCTGTTGTCACTTTGCTTTATGGATATGATTCATTTCAAAACCACAAGGGGAGAATGACCTATTGACAAATCACAATGCCTTCACTTCTTTCTCCTTCTATACCTAAGATTTTGACGTAGCGACTGTAGATGCCTAGTTCCAGTAGACCTTATTGTAGGACAGTTTGTTTATGTCATCCGTAAAAGGATTATATTGAGTCCAGAGAAAACGATCTTTATCTTTGTGGACAATGTCCTCCCTCCTACAGGTACATTCTTTTCCTCTATAATAAATTGTAGAACATGTCTAAGACCACTTTTGAAAATGAAAGCCCATCTCATAAATAAGTTCATTTAACAAATTTCGATAACGATTGTCTACTTCCTGGAGCCTCGGGAATATGATCTATCATAAATGCCTCGAGGTTACATTTCACCTTTAGTGTTGCCATAATTGGTTCACATAACACCTACATGTAACAATTCCATTAAAGATAACGGAGAATTTATCCATGTTCCTTTTTCATTCGTTGTTTTTTATGTGGTTTTGTCTTCATTTTGTTATTTTTTTTTTGTTGTTCGTTGGCTCCTATCTTTGTGTGATCTCATAAGAAGGCTAAGGGAATTAGAAGATGTGTTAACAAAACTGTTATGACCTTTGTGGTATGTACATTATGTAAATTTATTTGATTTCTCATATACAAATTGTTGTACAAAACCGTTTGGTGCTCATATATCAATTTGACTTCTTATTTACTCTTGATTCTCATTTGATCTTTATTATGATTTCTGTATACAATGAATGTGTTTTAGGCTAGTTTAGATCTTCTATAACAACGGGAGGAACATTGTGATTTAGAGGATTGCATGTTGAGTAAAACTTGAAGTGATTATTATAGGTTGTATTGCTTGGGATGAAAGTCTTTTAATAGCTTTCTTAATTACAGGTTGTATTGCTTATGATGAAGCCTTGTAGATTTCAATGTCAATTTCACCTCAAGGAACAACTTCATCACCAAATTTGTTCCCATTGTTTGACTGAAATCAACTCACGACCCTGCTTTCACTTCATCCAGCTCAACAATTTCAAGCAATCTTGATCGAATTTATAAATTTTGAAGCTCAATTCCATGATGTCATAATCTTGAAAGTTTGTAGATTTTGTATCATGTGAACTTATATAGTTACAAATTATATTCGGTATACTTTTATTGATGGATAATTTTTTTTTATTTTGTAATCTACAAATGAATTACAAAATTTCAAATATGAAATGAAGTCATGGTATTTGATGCATTATCAAGTATGTTATTTGTGTATTTAACTGAAAATAAGCACTTGTAATGTAAATGGATTACAAAATTTCGATACATAAGTTTGTTGTAGTATAAAATTAAAGAAAATAATAAGATGAGATCCGCACACTGATATAGTGCTTGCCACACATGCTCCGATGCTTAGGTTAGCAAGGAAAACTATGTAGCAAGTATGGAATTTTTGGATGTGAATGGACTTACCTCTCTCTTGAGCTATCATGATGTATTTATAAGTGTATTTGACCTATGGTTTTTCCCCCTAGAGTTTCAGAGTTTCGTTGGAATTATTCTTTGGCTTTCTGAATTGGAACGCGTGAAGGACATGCCTCATTTGATATTTTGTTAAGGTCGGCCTTGACCAAGGCCAAGGTCGAATACTTTTTAGCTACTTTTCTAGCCTACCAAGGCCGAGGTCGAACACTTTTTAGCTACTTTTCATTCAACCAGCAAGACAACAATCACGAACGCTCGAACACTTCGACCACAACACAACACGATCAATCAACAACCACCATACGAACACCGCGAACTTAACGAATGGTCTCCAAAAACCTCGAACTATGTCGAGTTGAGTACAACACCACAACAATGGCTACCTTGGTATTCTCGGTATGAGAATCCAGAAGTGTGGGCTCTATGTGGACTTGGTTAGAGGACGAGATCGGAAGAAGAACAATCATGTAAATGATTAAGAAAGTGGCAGATGATAGAGGCCTATCGTATAGATGATGCCCAATCGTTTAACAAATGCTATGTGATCGTTTAGCAAAAGCTCCGCAATCGTTTAGCTAAAGGCCAGCTAAGTGAACTATCGTATAGTGTCATTTCATGATCGTTTAGTCTCTTTTCAACTATCATTTAGTGAATCTAATTCACTTGACAGCCAACCGTGAGTAAATTCCGAGAATAGAAATTCTCACAACAACTTCTAAATTTAGGAAAACATTTTTTCTTTTATCTCACGGTTACCATGAAACTACCAATAACCTCCCACTCAATTCGTTATTAGAGAAAAAGATATAATTATCCAATAATTAATATTATTCTAAATATATATGATAACCAACTTACATACTATATTTATAACCTACAGATTTAATATTTCATCTCATGAAACATGTAAACCATAATTCTTTTTCTATTTCATGGTATTTAATGTAAATCTCATTTATATTAATCCTCCACTTGATGTATCTCATACATCACACCGATCATATCATATATAACCGAATTACCTCTTGTCAATTTGAATATTTCAAATCAACACCAAGAACTGATTCTCAACTTTAATCTATTGAGCTATCAAGGGGACCTTATGGACCTGTAGCTCGAAGCTCCAATGGTACGTGAATAACTGACTAAACTCTTTAGTTACGGGATCCACCATCTGTTAATTGCTAGGCACTCCACTAAAGATCGATAGCTGAACTCTTTTTACTACAGATATATTATGTGTCCATATCAACCAATCAACAGTGTGAATTTGAACATTTCAAATCAACACCAAGAACTGATTCTCAACTTGATTCTATTGAGCTACCAAGAGGACCTTATGGACTTGTGGCTCGAAGCTCCAATGGTACATGAATAACTGACTAAACTCTTTAGTTACGGGATCCACCATCCGTTAACTGCCAGGCACTCCACTAAAGATCGATAGCTGAACTTTTCTTACTACAGATATATTATGTGTCCATATCAACCAATCAACAGTGCGATAACCCTTCACAAATCGCTCGTAAGTATAGTTGGGCCAATAACCGTTATGCCCCTATAGTTACATTTAACTCCTTAAGTAGCATTGATCCCTCTAATGAACATAAGTCATAGTCCTATTATGACTGAATCATCTCTTCCAAAAAGAAGTTGTGGCCATTATGTTTAAGCCCTAGAATTAGCCTTTAAGGGAGCAATCTATCTATTTATCCCTACTTTGGGGGAGGAGTGAATTCCATCTTGTGTAACTGAGTTTCAAGCTCCCAAATCAGATAAATCCCCAAAAAGGTAGGCATGTTGAGTTAGCAATTTGGCCACTCTCACCCATATTAATCAAAGGACTGCCGTCAAAGGTAGAAGTTCTCAAAACACTTAGGATTGAGGTCATATCACCTATGATTGTTTAGGTGAGATGTAAGTCTCCAGTATCAACGACGTTATATATAAAGTCCAAAATTCAAGCCTATTGAATAGGGGTGTTCAAAAAACCCTATGACCCGAAAAAATCGATCAACCCAACCCAAACCGTGCATTTTGGGTTAGATTATCAAATTATTTGGGTTGGGTTGGGTTAAAATAAATAAAAATTTTATGGGTTGGGTTAGTTCATGGGTTCACCTAATATAACCAAAATCAACCTAAACCAACCCGAATTTATTATTAACTTTAAAATATATATTTTTTGTTACTTATAATACAATTATTTATACATATATTGATTTTAATTTTATTTAATTTAAATATTTTTTTTAATAATTTATTCTTCAACAACTTTTAAAAGTGGTTTCTTTGCACTTTAGAAAGAAAAATTTCACTATATAAATTGAAATTGAGTTGTCAATCTTAATTCAATATATGAAAATAATTAAATTAGATTTTTACATATTTATGTTTTGCTTCTTTTGATAACAAAATTTTAAATAAATGACCCGAATAATCCGAATCAACCCAACCCAAATATTTCATGGTTGAGTTGGCTTGGGTTCAATTTTTAATAAGGGTTATTTGGGTTGAAGAAATTTAGACACCTAACAATTGTAATAGGTCTAAAAAGTCTTTCAACCCAACCCAACCCAACCCAACCCATGAACACCTCTAGTATTGAATCCCACATTTTGAACCCTAATTATTAGTCTTTTGCTCTTTTACATATTTCTCTTTTTAATACATTACAAATTTTGAACGGCTGAAGAAGAGTGAACACGAAGTGAACTAAGTAGAAGTTGCGGGTGTCGTTCGGGTTCTTGCGTCTAGTGGGTCGTTCGCTGTTGTTAACTAGGGTTCGTCATCGTTCGCTGTTGCCGTCTAGGGTTCGTCGTCGTTCGCTGCCACCGGTTGTGTTGTCATCGCTGGGATCATCCACTATCACGAGTAATTATTTTTATTATTATTATTTTAATCTTTTTTCTTAAATTTAAGAATTGAATTTAGAACTTTAGTTTGTATTTTTGTTATGTACATTTTTTTAATTAAAATGGTTTTCTTATCTTTTTTTTTTTTAGTCTGAGGATCCAGTTTAGACTTTGAAGTTTTGTTGGAGTGTGATTAGATTAGATTGGTTGTTTATTATTATTATTGTTGTTATTTTGCTGATCTGCTTGATTTTTTGGGTTTTTATGCTTCTATTGGAATGTAATGTTTGATTATTTGGACCAATTTTGGTGGGTTGTTCATGTTTTAGATGTTAATATTGATGATCTGCTTCATTTTATGGTTTTCATTACTGATTAATAAATTTTCAAGTGTTTAATTAACAAAAAAGGGTTTTTATATTAAATCGTTGTTTTATTTTGTATAATTTGTTGAATTCCAAAAAACAATGTCTTCATCATCTTCCACAAATAAAGATTCTCAAGTCGAAATATAAGTATAACTCCAATTCAAAGTCCAATTCCAAATTCAACTCCAATTTCAACTCCGATTTCAACTCATCAACTTCATGCTCTTCAAATGACAATAATTTGGTTGTTGATGATCGCATTATTCTTGGTGAGGACATTGAGAAAGGTCTGTAAAGAGGTGATTGACATCGATGTTTAGAACCATTTTAAGAATTGAAAAATAAATGAAGTAGAGAAGGCAATTTGTAGTCATTATAAATGAAAATTGGTAGGTGAGAATAAAAATGGAACCAAATAGTTGCATGATCGTATCAAAATATGCCCCTATAAAGGACAAAACGACATACAACAGTCCTTATTGAATCCTAAGAACAACTCATTGAGTTTATATAATTTCGATCAAGAAGCTACAAAAAGAGCATTAGCTAGGATGATAATCAAACATGAATATCCTCTCTCAGTAGTTGACCATGAAAGTTTTAGAGAATTTTGTTTTGTCATCCAATTATTATTTAAGATGGTGTCAAGAAACACAATAAAGAAGGAAAACTTGAAAATTTATGAAACTAAGAAATTGAAAATCATGATGTCATTGAATTAGATTGATGGAAATGTTGCCCTTACAATGGACATGTGGACTTCCAACCACCAAACAAAAGGTTATATGGTTGTTACAACGCTTTTAAACAAAATAATCAGATACATCTATTTAATATTCTAGAATATTTCATTTATATTTCTATGTACATAGATTGATTTTAGTTATTCATATATGTGTATGTTATATTTATATATGTCTCTTCTCCACACACTTCTGAGATGCTTCGCAAAGACTAGAATTTTGATAGGAAATTGTCATCTATAACTGTTGATAATTGTAGTACGAATGACTCCACGGTTAAAATGTTTGTCGATAATGATAGAGTTGACATTCAACATGCGGAAGTAATTTGGATCCTAAACACTCTAACTACATCAACTTTAGTGTTTAAATATGGTTGTTTTTAAATATAGAAAAATGAACCAAAATATTTACAAAATATAGCAACATTTTAGAACTATCAATGATAGATGCTGATAGACACTAATATAAGTATCAGTGTCTATCAACATCTAATATTGACAGCTCTAAAATTTTGCTATATTTTGTAAATATTTTCAACAATTTTACCATTTGAAATAATTTCGCGATTAAATTTTCTAGTTCATATTCATCAAAAAAATAGGGCTTAGAGCATAACCTTTGAAGAATCCTCTAATTACTCCAACTCTTTGTTTGTTTCTTATTGTAGGCTTGATGTATAAGGATTTCTGTATTATCCTCTTGACTTTAGATTGGATGGCAGAATCCAAATTGGGAGGGATTTTCGATCAAATTTGAGTTGGAGAAAATTTCGAGAGAAAAACTATTTTTCTTTCGATCAAATCCTCTATTTATAGATTTGATAACATGCAAGACATACCATAAAAAAACACTTAATTAAGCACTAGCATGTTTAGATTAGGTGTAAACATAATGAAAAAAGGTGGATAATCCCACTTTTCAACCATTTTATTTATTTATTTAATATTAAATAAATTTAACCAAATCAAATTAATTTTAAATATTAAATTTGAATTTCACAAATGCAAATTTTCATAAAATATATTTTTAAATAAATAATTGATTAACAGCTTAATTAATTTAATTTAATATTAATTTAATATCAAGTATTAAACCAGTAAAATATCTAATCCAAATATGAATCCATATTCATATAAATAATATTTAAATCAAATTAAAATATTTTAACTCTCCAATTTTGTCTAATTCGATAATTAAACATTAATTATATCAAATATAATAATCCGAATCCTAATCCGAATTTGAATATTTCAAATTCTCTCAATACACTATTTTAAGGTTTAATCCATTTACAAGCTAGTAGAGGGACCTAATGGACATATAGATCATGAGCTCCACGATCTAGGATTAATTAGCTAAACTTCTTTAACTGAATTAATCGAATAATCGGTATTCGTTAACTATTGGGACACTCCACTAAAATCTAGTAGTTGCACTCTCCTCAATGTAGATATATTTTTGTCCACTTGATTTAACCATAATCAGTGAGTCTATCATACATAGGTTGTTCATATTTACAACTAGGTCAAAATTATCGTTTTACCCATGTAATACATCTTGCTCCTAAGTCTCTATTGATCCACTAATGAACAATTGGTTTATGGCCCTACCAATAGACCAGGTCCATCTCAAACATAAAGAGGGTGGGGCCCTTGTTCAATACTAGGAGTCAGTACTTAAGGGACAACCTATCTATTACCCTTGAAAGCGGGTATGAGCGAATTCTATCTTGCAGGACTATGTTCCCAGCTATCTACCCGGTCTTATCTCTGAAATAGGAGACTTATTGAGTGGCAATGTTAAACTACTCTCACTATTGCATTTTAAAGGATAATCCCGAAGAAACAGAAGTTCATAGTTAACTCAGGATTGAGATCGAGTTGCCTTAGGTCATCGAGTTAAAATAGTCAGTTTTAACAATAAATGATGTTATAAAGAAAAAGTGACTATTTCATAGCCCAGTCTTATGCAAACATCTTTTGCATAGGATGCCTCCACTCGCATGTCTCTACATGAACAATTTTGGGATCACATCGCTTGTATCAAATACAAAGCGAGCCGCATCCATAGTGTCCCTAAGATAAGGTACCCAATCTTATCCTTATACTTATAGACTGTTTTGGCTATATACTCAAACTTGATTATCTTTTATGTCTTTACATAAAGTTCACATATTCATGCTATAGCCAAGAGATCTTTAGTTTATTAGATTTAGGCTATTACAAGTGCAATTTACATGTTCAATGATAAATTTATTGAATAAACATCAATAACAACTTTATTGAAAATAGAATATGTTCAAAGATTACAAACTACGAGTTTTAGGACATACACCCAACAGACAGTCTCTCTGGAAACTTAATCTTGGATGAGAATTTATTTCAAATGTAGTGTTGTGCCCAAAGATGGGTTGTTAGTAATAGGATATGAGATTGAAAGAGTTCCTACTAGTGTGTCTTTTGGTTACATACACACACACAAAAGAAGAAAAGAAAAAAGAAGAGAAATTTGAGCAAACTCTTCGTCAGTTGAATATGTATGATGGTAGGTTGTTGAGTCTTGATTTTTGTACTAGATGAAATTTTATATATTTTATGTTAGCCACAATATTGAAGTACAAAGTGAAGGGAAACTGATAAAGGTTTTTGTGTTGAAGCGGGGATCGTTTCTAGTTTTAATTTTTTACAAAACTTTAAATTACAGAAAAAAATTATGCATTATCAAACAAACAAAAAAAAAAAAAACACAACATGCTATTAAAACGAGAATTAAGGAAGAAATTGACACTTTCCCTTGAAGCCAATTTTCTTAACATATTCTCTCTTGATCTGGATCACGCACGGTCTTTAAAACGAAATCCCAATTGGGCACCACCACTTGAGAACCCTCTGTATTCTCTTTAGGGATTAAGAATTCAAGCAAGAATTGTGGGCTTTTCTTGAAATCTTGGAAGAGGGAAGATGAGAGATTGAGGGGGAGGAGAAGGATTTTCCCTAGAGAACTCACCTCTGTAAAATCCACTAGAATAAGATGATCTACAGAAAACCAACTCAACCCACTGCACGTATTGGTTGAGAGAATCAGGGGAATGGAGTTGTAACTCCCTCCCTTTAATTAAATTAAAAAATAAATAAAATTTATTTAATATATATATATATAGATAATAACTACCTTATTGAATATATATACTATATGTTATATCAAATATAACATATAACTTATAGTACTCTTCACACTACAACTACACTTTTCACACTAGTAAAGACTAACAATTGCACTCTTCACACTACAGATATATTTATGTGTCCATTGGATATAACTAATCAACAATGCGGTAACCCTTCACAAATTGCTCGTAAGTACAACTAGGCCAAATTGCCATTTTGCCCCTGTAGTTGCATCTATCTCCTTAAATACCACTGATTCATATAATGAACCATAAGTCATAGTCCAACTATGACCAAGTCCTTCTTGGGCGAAAAGAGGATGTGGCCACATTGTTCAAGCCCCAGAATCAACCCTTAAGAGAGCAATTTATCTCTTACCCCGACATTAGGAAAGGAGTGAGTTCCGTCTTGTGTATTGTGCTCCCAGCTCCTCAATCAGACGAATCCCCAAAATGGTAGACTTATAAGTTGGGAATCTGGCCACTCTCACCCATACAAATCAAAGGACGACCTTCATGAGCAGGAGTTCACAACCCACTCAGGATTCAGGTCATACCTATGGTCATCCTGGTGAAATGAAAGTCTCTATTATTAACGGTGTTATATAGTGAGACTTACCATTTCGTGGTCCGGTTTTATACAAACCCTTTGTATAGGATATCCCCACTCACATGTCTCCACATGAATGATCAAGATTAGATCAACTTTACAACACTTGTAACGTCTACAAAGCCGGTTGTATCCATAGTGTCAGCAGGATAAGGTACCCAGCCTTATCCATCTGCACAGACCGTTTAGGTTATTATTTAAACAAGATCCACTTGTATGTCTCTACATAATTTTTTAAATTATATAAAATAACCTATGATCTTAGTTTATTTTATTGAGTGTATGCTCATAAAATAACAATTTGTTTATACAATGCTTACAAACTACGAGAATACAAGAGATTTAGGATACCAATCCCAACACAAGGTTGCTTTTTATCGATTAAAACGAGAGCCAAAGTACAAGTATTTGCTTTTCGATCAAGATTAAGTATTAGAAAAAGAGATGTGAAAAACTAAAAATGTTTCATTACATGACTGAAAAATTTTCTTGATCCAAATATCCTACTGCTAAATCTTTTTTCCCAAAATTTGTAAATTGAAATTGACTATTTCTGAATTGAGAATTCTAGTTATGGGGAGGTAAGAGTCATGGCTTCAAATATGATTACAAAGTTTGATAATTATTGAAAGAAATTGGTGTAATGGCCATAGCTGCAGTCTTAGATCCACGTTACAAGTTGAAATTGATTGAGTTTTACTTCCCTCGAATTTATAAAGCTACTTTTTTTTCTTGAGGTGGAAAGGATTAAAAAAAATTGTTTAGATTTGGGGAAAGAATACCAGTTGAATCATAAAGGTGATAATTCTCACGATTTTGACCATTTTAAACATTTAGATGGAACATCAAAGAATATAAAATCTCCTGCTTTTGACATTCTAAGTTGGTGAAAATTAAATGGGTCATCCCATTCTACAACAAATTGCTAAAGTTATATTAACCATCCCATTATCTAGTGTTGCATCAGAGTCTGCTTTTAGTATCCGTGGTAGGATTTTAAGGCCACATCGTAACAAACTTCATCTGAAGACATTAGAGACTCTGATGTATGCTTAAAATTGGATTGCGATTGAAGATTTAACAGGTATATTACGTTTTTTTTTTATGTTGTTTAATCTATCTTTCTTATTTAATATATTAACAAATATTTTTTGTAGTATAAATATGTGACATAATAAGGTACTGACACAACAAAATAAATAGTTAACATTTAGCAACTGTATTAGAAGAGTCAAACGACTTTGATGGAGATGTGGTGACTAAGGTATGAAATTATTTGTTAATTATATTGTCTACTTATTTTATATAACATTATTTGTTAATTGTATTTTAAATATAGGAAGACCACTCACAGCTAAAGACAGTATGATATCGACAAGAGAGAAGGACGAACAAGTTTATGACTTTGGTTGTTGTATAAGACATCTGAACTTATTTTACTTCAAACTTTTATTCGAACTCTTGTAGAATTTGACTCGTGGATTTGTGAATATCTAGAATTTATAGAATTTGATTATGGATTGTGAGCTTGTGAGTTTGTAGAATTTGTAGAATTTGACTCATGGATTTGTGAGCTTGGAATTTGTAGCATTTGTTTATTTTATTTTATGGATTTGTGTCTATTAAATTTTATTTATTTTTTATGACTCATATTAAAAAAATTAAATATATTAGATGTTAAAGAAAAAGATTCAACAATTTAAACAGAAAATCTTCGTGTAGATTAATAGGGGAAGGGGATCCATTCCCCGACCCCGTCCCCGCCTTCAAATGATGTGGACGGGGACGGGGATGGGGATAGAAAACCCTCGTCCTATGGCCAACCTTAGTTTCAAATGTACTAAAAAAAAATTAAAATTCAAAATTTAAAATTAAAATAATATATAGATATGCATGTTACACAATTCAAAATTCAAAAGATATTCAAATATTCAAATTTGAAACCTGAAATTTGAAATAAAATATAAAAAATAAATATTGGAAATTTAAGATTAAAATAATTATAAATATGCATAATAAAGAATAATAAAAGAATATAAAAAAAATATAGTAAACCTAATGTCGAAAAGAATGGAAAAAAGGAACTTGTCTCACTTATGATTTGAACTAAAGGCACGCCTATCTACCCATCTGTCAAACTCAATTTTTTGAAGAAATTAGAAACGGAATAAATAAATTAAAACAAAACAAGGAGAAACTGATTTTTCTTAGTTTCTCAAAATTTGTCTCGTTTTGAGAAACGTTCCTCAAATATTAGAAATAAGAAATAAGAATAGTTATCAAACAAGTTAATTTCTAAGAAAATGAAAAATAGAAATAGGAAACAAGAAACCAAAACGTTATTAAACATGCCTAGCGTTACCTAAAATAGTATTTTAACCTAAAAAGGTAGTTGCAAATATAGCAATTAAACCCAAAGTATTATAACTAGAACACAATACAAAAGAATTTGTAGATATAACTAAATTTAGATCCAGCTCTTGGAGTCCATAAGTGATATAAGAGTCTTTCAGAGTGTTATCCATTGTAATTACCAAATTTTTAAACAACACAATACACTAGGGTCCATCTCAAACAATTTCACAATTTTTTTTCTATTTTAAAAGTTATGCTTGTTTATTTGCAATTCTTTACTTTGGTTATGATCACCTCTCCTAAATAAATATTTGAATTCGTCACCCAATGTGTGCTAAAATACAAAACCTACTTTTTTTTCTTCTAATTTTCAAAACTTTCCTTAGAATTTAAAATCATTCTTAGAATATAAATAAAAAAAAAATAAAAATGATACCAATAATATTCATAAACATTTTGGGGATTCGTCTGATTGGGGAGCTGGGAACTCAACTACACAAGACGGAACACACTCCTTCCCGAAGCAGGGGTAAGTAGATAAATTGCTCCTTTAGGGCTGATTCTGTGTCTTGAATATAGTAGCCACACCCTCTCTTGGGAAGAGATGACTCAATCATAGTAGGACTATGATTTATTGTTCATTAGAGGAATCAGTGATATTTAAGGAGTTAGAGTAACTACAGGAGCAAAACGGTAATCTTGAGGAGACCATCTACATGACTCAACCAGAAGGATTTATTAATCTATATCAAGAGCAAAAGGTTTGTTAGCTTAATAGGTCCATTTATGGATTGAAACAAACATCTTGATTTTGGAACATTAGATTTAATAGTGCGATCAAATCATTTGGCTTTGATTAGAATGTTGATGAGTCTTGTGTTTACAAGAAAATCATCAACAACTTAGTAGCTTTCCTTGTACTGTATGTGGATGATATTCTACTCATTGGGAATGATGTAGGTTTTTTCTATTGACATTAAGAAATAGCTAGCCGCCAAATTCCAAATGAAAGACTTGGGGGAGGTGCAGTTTCTTTTAGGGATCCAAATCACAAGGGGTCGTAAGAACAAAAGGTTGGCCTTGTCCCAAGCATCATACATTGATAAGATGTTGATCAGGTACTCGATGCAAAATTCCAAGAGGGGTTTACTACCTTTCAGGCATGGAATTGTTTTGTCTAAAGAACAGTGTCTTAAGACACCTCAAGAGGTTGAGGAAATGAGACGGATTCCCTATGCATCGATTGTTGGTAGCCTTATGTATGCAATGTTATGTACTAGACCTGAAATTTGCTATGCAGTAGGAATTGTCAGTTGATATCAGTCCAATCTAGGATTAGATCACTGGATGGCGGTCAAAACGATCCTTAGGTATCTTCGGAGAACGAAGAACTATATGCTCGTGTATGAAGATAAGAATTTGATCCTTACAGGATACACAGACTTTGACTTTCCGACTGATAGAGATTCTTGAAAATTGGAATCAGAGTCAATGTTCACTCTGAATGAAGGGGTTGTAGTTTGGCCAAACATCAAGCAGGAATGCATTGCAGACTCCACTATGGAAGCCGAATACGTAGCTTCTTGTGAAGCTGCTAAAGAGGTTTTTTGGCCTAGGAAGTTCTTTACTGATTTGGAAGATGTTTCAAATATTTCTTTTTCGATCACACTTTATTGTGATAACATCAGGGTTGTGGTAAATTCTAAGGAACCTCAAAGTCATCGACGAGGTAAGCACATAGAGTGGCCAGATTGCCAGCTTAACAGGCCTATCATTTTGGAGATTCGTTTGATTGGGGAGCAAGGAACTCAACTACACAAGACAGAATTCACTCATTCCCCAGTAGATAAATTGCTCTCTTAGGGGCCATGACCTATTGTTCATTAGAGGAATCAGTGATACTTAAGGAGTTAGATGTAACTAAAGGGGCAAAACGGTAAATTGGTTCAACTGTATTTACGAGCGATTTGTGAAGGGTCATCGCATTTTTGATTACTTATATCCAATGGATACAGAAATATATCCGTAGTGCGAAGAGTGCAACTGTCAGTCTTTAGTGGAGTGACCAACAGTTATTGGATGGTGGATCTCGTGATTAAAGAATAAGGTAAATATAGTATTAAGAATAAGCTATTATACATTAAAGATAGCCTTAATAACTAAAGCTATAAAATATTTTCATAGCAAGGTATATATGCTATATCTTCTTACTCTATTATAGCATCTGATATAGCCATACAAAAACGCTATAAAAAGTCCTTGACTTTTAATAACATGGGTTGTCAAGACCTTTGAAAAAAGCTATAAAAGGTTTATTATAGCTTTTTTCGTTAGCTATCATATCTGTTATTTCTTGTAGCGGATCATTAGTCAAACCATTTAATATAAAATTCTTACAAAAAAAATCTCTCTCCTTCCAGTCAATAACTTTTTTTATCTGTTGTTCAGTTGGAACTTCATTGAGGACGGTTTGCTCGACAACTTTCTTGACAGTAAGAAAAACAACATCTTTTGCTTCCACCGTTTGAAGTTCGCTCCTTTGAATCGGAATGGACGGTTGAGGTCGGATGTCATAATACCATTGTTGCTTGTGAGGGCCATTACAAAATTGGCAGATAAATTCATCTTAAAATTGTTGGAAACGGCAACCCTCTAACGGTGAAACGGGACAATAGCGAACAGTCAGGTAATGACAGTCGGACAAAGAATGGAACCTGCAAACAAAAGCTCGTTACAAACTGAGTCGTGGATCTCACTCTCTTTAAGACGTTTTGCAGCTCTGCCCAAGTATGCAAGCAAGTCAATGATACTGCCACGTCGTCCCCAGGATAAAACAAAAAAAAAATGTGTCTCGATTGAAAATGCCAAATGTGCGCGTGGAAGTCGATGCAGTTGGAAGACCCACGGCTGAAGACCAACTCCGATTAATTAAGATTTTAAAAATAATAATTATTAACAAAATAATATAATAATAAATGTTAATTTTTATTTAAAAAAATCACACATAGTCGTCATGTCCGGACAACCCAAGGTCCAACGTGAAAGTATAAGAAGGAGAGTCCATTCCTCGACTTACCTAATGTGGAATTCTCAAAAACCATTTTTCTTTTAAAAACTCAATTTTCACAAACAAAAAGGTAAGTACAAAAGAGCAAATAAATATGCTAGCTCTTCCACTATCCTTTTTGTTAGTGAATGTGCTAAAAAGTTGTGACACCGCCTCTTGTAGGAGAAAAAAAACATCTCCCAAATTAAGAATGTGTTTGGATTAATTTTTCAACTGTTTAATTTTGAAAATAGGTTATCTTAAGAAAAAAAAAATGATGTTTTTGGCATTGAAACACATAAATAATTTTTATCAAAAGAATTTAAATAAAAATGATTTTTTTTAAAAAAAAATCTCTAATGATTCTAAACAAATCTTTAAGTGTCAATAAGACATATATTTAATAGTAAAGAATAAAATGAATAAGATGAGATGAGAGAGTTGTCACTCAAATGTAGCTTAATTGATCAAAATAATTATTTTCTTTTCCTAAAGTGGAAATAAAGTTGTCGGCCGAGTTGAAATATTTTCATTCTTATTTTTGGTCGAGTCATATGTCGGAATGAGGAACACACACCCTCTAGCTATGAAGCATAGATATAGATACGACTATACGATATGGATATGATCGGATACGGCGATTTGCCAATTTCTAAAAAACTAAGATACGGATACATCTAAGGATGCATCATCTTTTTATATATTTTTTTAATACATATATTTCTAAAAAAACGAGGATAGTGATACGTTGAAGATATATTTTTTTCTTTAAAAAACCTAGGATAAAGATAAATTTAGCATACAAGTTAATAACAATAGCATAAAATAGAATACAAACACTGAAATACAATACAAAAAAAGCAACATTTAACATGTTGAAGTACAATAGTTAATGAAATGCAACAGAAAAGTGACTCATATTGCAAAAAAGAAAGAAGAAGAATATTAGAGAGAGAAGTATGAAGATAAACGAAGAACTTATTGTTGAAGATATTCAAATGGTTTATATTTTGGTAGACTTTGTGGGAACTCAAATGTGAAGATGGAGATTAGATGATTCTAGTCTAGGGTTTGGTCCGTTATTTATTTATTTTTTCTTTTAGTTTGGGACTCGAATAGTGAGTTTTTTAAATAGGTTGCCTAATTTTAGATTGGAAAAGATTAGATGAGTTACTTGTTTTTTTCATAAAAAAAAAAGTACGCATAGAAATAGATACGCCAAATCGCACGTTAGATACGTATCTGGAAAGTATCTGAAAGTATAGATACGTCAAATCACGTGTCAGATACGTATCTGGAAAGTATCTGGAAGTATCAGTATCCAATACGGTGTCTGATACTAATTCTTTGCCTCACATGACGTATCTGTGCTTCATAGCCCTCCAGAAATTTTATTCTTATGTCCATTGTACACTTTATACTACACTCCTAATTTTGATAAAAAGAAAAGAAAAAAATAGTCCAAATAAAAAAAAATTGTTTACTACTTTTTTTTTTTAATTAAAAGAAAGATTTTTCTAATGTCAGTTTATTTACACATAATATATATTCCAAAGAAATTTTGAATTCTTAATCAAAGTTTCAATTTAAAAATAATAAAAATAAATAAAAACAAACAGATCTTAGATACATTCATTTAATGAATTTTTCTATCATTGTCTTACTTTCTCAAGGAAATTAAAAAATATGCATAAAAAGTAGAGAAAAATAAAAACAATCGAGAGAACACATTTATTCCCAAATTTGACACGTGTATTTGAACGTATCATAAAAATAAGCATTTTTATAAAGAGAGAAATAAATTTGTCTTTATACACCAATGAAAATGACATTCAATAAATGTTAATTTAGGTGAGATAATTAATTTCTTTAAATGAAGGGTAGTTGGAAGGTTGGTAACTTTGACAATTAATATAATTAAATAAATTTCAACTAATAATTGATAATTTTGCCAATAAGAGTGTAGCTCAATTGACATAATGTTTGTACTATCAATCTCGAGATCTAAGGTTTAATTCCCTAACCCCACACTTTAATTACAATACCTTTAAAAAAAATGATAATTCTATAGGTTACTTATTTTGACTTCTCAAAATTTGAAATTCAAAATACGAAAAGGGGAATAAATTGTCAATTTAAGATTTTAAAATTCTCTCTAATATAATTTAATTTACCCTCCTTAGTTTTAAAGTTGAAATTATATAAAAATTTGAATAAAATATAGTAAATTGGTCCAACATCTATCATCATAATTATAATTACGAAATGTATCATTGTTATTTATAATTGTTGATACAAAAATTCGTATATAATTCTCTCATGATAACAATCGTGAATTTGTAATTCAAGGAAGACTACAATCTGTAAGATCAAAAAGATTCGCACACTGATATGGCGGTTGCCACACATGCTCCGATGCTTAGGTTAGCAAGGAAAACTATATAGCAAGTATGGAATTTTTGGATGTGGGTGGACTTACCTCTCTCTTGAGGTATCATGATGTATTTATAAGTGTACTTGACCTATGATTTCCCCCCTAAAGTTTCAGAGTTTCATTAGAATTATTCTTTGGCTTTCTGAATTAGAACATGTGAAGGACATGCCTCATTTGATATTTTGTTAAGGTCGGTCTCGACCAAGGCCGAGGTCGAACACTTTTTAACTACTTTTCTGACCTAGCTAGGATGATCCCCTGGACGCATCCCCCATTATGGATTTTGTGAGGCTCGGTCTCTCGATCGAGCATGATGATTTGGACAAGATTCAAGTCAACCACCTTTCTCTAAGTCTATTTTGATTCTGAGTTGTCAATAACGACTCAAATTATGCTATCTTCTTGATTTTATTATCTTTGTTATTTGCTAAATGTCGATTATGCTCTTTGATTCAAGATCATGCCTAACAATAATAAACCTATTTAAGTATTTATATAATGCATCACATGGGAGATTATGATAAAATATGGAATAATTTGTGTCTACTCGCAAAATTTTGAGGTAGGTGAAGAATGGTATTTTTAATCATGATAGTGGAATATGATTCTCGTTTTATTTTATTTTATTATTTCTAAATGGTAGTATTTTGGATCGTGAACCAAAACATTCCCAAATGTCTATACCATTATAATAAATTAACCCAAAATTAGTAAAGAAAATCAATACTTTATTTTATTTTATTATTTCTAAATGGTAGTATTTTGGATCGTGAACCAAAACATTCCCAAATGTCTATACCATTATAATAAATTGACCCAAAATTAGTAAAGAAAATCAATACTTTTGAAAATCAAGTACATATTCCAATGATATTCAATCCACATGATTACTTTTATATATTATTTTATTTAGGCTTCTATTTATAAAGCCCACATTATTAGGGGTGGTCATTCAAACCGCAAAAAATCGAACCAAACCGAATCAAAAACTCAGTGAAACCAAAAAATGTGATTCGATCCGGTTTGAAGAAATTTTAAAACCGAATTAATTCGGTTCGGTTCGGTTTGACTTTCGAAAACCAAATTTTGAACCAAACCGAACCGAACCGTTTTAAACTAATAT
>NC_052359.1:47138835-47194109 GCF_009727055.1 Benincasa hispida
CGGTTTGGTTTGGTTTCACTTTCGAAAATCGAATTTGAAACCGAACCGAACCATTTTTAACTAATATATATTTTAAAAAAAGAGTAAAACCGAACCACTTTTAATTTAAAGAACAAAACCGAACCGAACCGATTTTTAATTAAAAAAGAATATAACATGGATTTTTGAAAAATGCCAAAACCGAATTTGAAACTGAACTGAACCGCATATATATGGTTCGGTTCGGTTCGATTTGACTACCAAACCGAACCGAACCGAATCGTTTCTACCCCTATGCGTTTTTATAAAATTAACTCTATTTTCCGTATCTCTACCATTAAAACTAGGGTAAATATCAATTTATACCATTAATTTTTTTCTAGGTTGTATCAATTTAAACTCTAAACTAATAATTGTATCAATAAACATTCATAAATGTATTAGTTTAAACCCTAAACTATTAAGTGTATTAATTTAAACTCTGACTTTCATAAGTATATCAATTGAAACTTTGAAGTGTGTCAATTTAAACTCTCCATTGTGTTTTATTTTAATACACTTATAAAAGTTCAGGGTTTAAATTGATATGCTCACGAATGTTTAAGGTTTAAATTAATATACTCATGAAAATTCAAGATTTTAATTAATACAATTATTAGTTTAGGGATTAAATTGATTCAACTCTCAAAATTCAGAGTTCAAATTGATGCAATGATTAGTTCAGTGTTTAAATTAATAAAACATCCAAAGTCCAAGGGTATAATTTGATGTTTTCCCTTAAAACTATTATTGGACTATTCCAACTTTATGTTGGAGGCAAAAATTGATATATAGTCAACAAATTTTAGCTCATGAATTTCTAAATTTGTGCCTATATAGTCTTTCAAATTTAAGAAATGTTTAATAGGTCTTTAAATTCTCAATGTGTGTCAACAAAACTCCAAAGTTTCAATGTTGTATCTAGATTCTTACATATATGAAATTATCATAAGTTAAATGTTATATTATACATAACATTTAATTTTATGTCTAAGAAGTCATATTCAACTCTTTTAACATCAATGTATTTATTCGCTAAAAATTTGGAAGTTTTAAGATTTAATTAGATACAAAATTAAATGTTATAACAAATAAAACAATTGTTTTTTAAAAAAAAATTGAAAAAATAATTAATTCTCCATCAACATTCTCTATAAATATTGGAAACCTTTTCCTAGTGTTCTTTTGTTTAAATGAATATTATTGTTATTATTTTACAAACTTTGGCATAAATTAACTTCAAACTTAACGAAGGAGAATAATTTAATTTTAAGAATATCCCTACAAGAAATTTGACTTTTCTCGACAAATAAAACCGTTGGAAAAAGTCAAAAAAATTTCAGAAAAACCTTTCCTAATGCAATTTTGACCATTGGTATTATTGCCAGAAAAGCCTCGTTATCGAGAAAAAAATATTTTACGACGGAACAAGGATGGAGGATTTTTGTCGATGCTAAAAGAAATCGTTGACAAAAGTTATTTCTCCCGATGGTAAAAAAATGTTTTCACCGTCGGGAGAAGTAAGCTTATGCTGACTGTTCCTTTTAGTGTCGGAATATGTTTACTTATTCCAACGCTCAATTGACGAGAAAGATTATGTTAACGTCGAGAAAAGTTCCTTTTAGCGTTGAAAGAAATTATCTTTGCCGGCAGTGAGCTATTTTAGCGTCAGAAAAATTTAAAAATTCATGAAATTACACTTCTTGATGCCTGTTCCGTCGGGATTATATATTTAGTTGTCAGGAATATCTTTTCTTTTCTTTATTTACTAATTATTATATCTTTTTTTTTTTTACAAATATCATACCTGTTTGAATCTTCCAAATATCAAATGAATTAAAATAAAAACTGTTAAAATTAATTAGATATCTACAACATTAAATAATATTCACAAAACATGTTTAAATCTTATCAATTTGTCAAATTAGCAATTACTAATAAGATTTGTCTTAAACATTACATAATATCCACAAATTTTAACCCCAAATTAACATTACATAATATCCACAAAGTACCTATAAAATACAGTATAACCTAACTTAGCTCGTCAGGAGATTCATCTTCAACATAAATCTCGAGATATCAACAAAATACAAATTTAAATAATTTTAATGCTCAATATACTATATATCAATTTCATAATGAATACAAAACTTAAAACTCAACCTTACATTAACAAAATGAAACAAACCAACAGATATTTACATATTTCAATTTCAAACTCAATATAGAACTTAAAATTCAATTTATACTTAAACATAATTATACATTTACCCCTATACTAACTTTAAACCCGACATAAGAACATTAACAAATATAAGTGAACTTTGTGCAATCTCCCCACCACCCACTTTAACCTCAAACTTAACATATTCTCATCTCAAATTTAATCTCAAACTTAGTATAAAACTTAAAACTCTACTTAAGAAATTGAAATGAACTCTAACCATTCTTAATAATATATGTGATAAGTTAAACATGTATGATTTAGACAATTAATTATATTAGAACTTATAATTTCAATTTCTAAGTATATATTTTTTATTAGAGGAGTTGTTTTCTTTAAGAACAAGATTCGATAGTGGAGGCAAATGAGTAATTAAAACTTATACTTTTAAGGGTAATTGCATTTAGTAGCATTTTTAGGAATAATAACCAAGTATAACATCATTTAAAACGAATTGCAAATATAGACAAGTCTATCCGCGATAGACTTCTATCGTTGATAGACTCTTACCAATGATATGGTCTATCACTAATAGACTATTTAAATTTGATCATATTTGCAATTTTTTTACATTATATTATATTTATTAATACTTTGGATCTAATATTTATATTTGCAATTATCTCTACTTTTAATTCATTAAGTTTCATTCATTTTATGTTAGAAAAGTTGTTATTCTTCACTTTTTTTTTTTTTTTTTTAATTTTTATGAAGAGAGTGCTATATAAAATTATCTTTCAAAATTACCTAAAAATTAGAAACAATTACTTGATTTGATTGCACAGGACTTATTATTCTACAATTCCAAATATACATATAATTTAACCATAAATTAATCTCAAATTATCTAACAACAATATTCAACCACGAATTAACATTAATATACAAAACAAACCAATTAACTCAACATACAAAAACAAATCAATTAACTTATTGAAAATCAGGCATATAAATATGAAATTTTAATCTTAAAACTTATTGCAAATTTCAACATGATACTGAGAACTAAAAAAATGGAAACTTGAAATTATAATAATTATGTGTTTATAGAAAATGAGAAACAAGATCCATTGAGTGTGAGGATGAAAATTTTCATTTCATAGAGAGTTCTAACATCACAAACATATTCAAAGGATGAGAGGCATATAAGACTTCCAAATGATTCAGAGCTTGTCACAAGGGAAGAAGAGGGGCAACTTTACATCTAAAATAAACGATCTAAATAAGTAAAACATACACAAAATCACATCTACGGTTGAAACTAAGTTGAGGAACACAAAATTAGAAACAAATAAAATAAAATAGAAGTCGATATACTTCAAATTAAATCGAATAAGAGAGAAGATTTGACAAAAACAGTGGTCGCCAATATGCTCTTCTACTAAACCCGTGCAAGAAATACGACAGTTGATGTTTTATAAACTAGAGATACACAACGGTTGTCAATATTTCATTACAGATTGTACTAATACTATAAAATAAGAATAATTATCTTTCATGAGAATTAGAGTGATCCATTTAATCATGAAATTTAAATTATTAGTGCTCATTGTGACCCTGCAGATTCTTTGGATACTGAAAACTCTTTATTGAACAAGTTGGCTAAGGAAAAAAATCACTTTCTTGGCTCCCCATTGGAATTGCATTGTTTTTTGAATGGATGCTTTCAATCTGATTCACATGCTGATTTCTAGCTTACTCTATTCCTTCTTAACCCAATCATGTCATTATTGTTGTATCAAGTTTCTGTATTTGGTAATATATATATATATATATTTGTATCACCTCAATCATGTTATCTTCTTTCATAGAGTTGAAATATTCACCAACAAAATGTTCAATTTTGTTTGATAGTATTTCACTGTCCATAATACACCGAATATAATCGACACAACACATTTTTTAGAATTAAATTTTGAATACATAACTTTTAGAATACTAAATAATGGCTTTTGAACTAAATCCACTGTCCAACAAATGTTCTTACGAAAATTGAACCAATATTTCATTAATTAACCCTAAAATAAAATAAATGGTCCAAAATAAAATGAAAGAAAATTCTTAAGAGTACTAACGAATGAGTTATACCAAAATATCATATTCCAAAAATACTTAAACTCGTGATATGACACATCTCCTCTCTTCATCCATTTTGTTTCCCACAAGCAGTTTTGTAGGTCGGTAAAATTCTATCGTGAACATAGAAAAATACCTTTCAGCGGCGGTAGCGTGAAGCAACAACGACAACAGCAACGACGTGAAGCATCAGTGGCACCGACAACAGCAGCGGTAGCGACATGAAGCGGCAGAAGTGTCGTGGTTCTCGGCACAAGGGCATGGGCTCTTCATGTCGGTAGAAGAAAGAAAGACAAGATTTTTTTTTTGGGTAAAATGAGGTGAATTAGGGTTTTAAATGATCATATTGACGGTAGTTTAAAAAACATTGGGAGAGACTTTAAAAAATTACCCATGTATTTAAAAATCCCGACGCCTCTCCTCAATCATCGGGATAATGACTTTTCTCTTGACGCCTACAACATAGCGTCGGGAGAGGCCTGACATTTTTTTCTTCCCACCTTTTTTATGCTTACGATCTAGGACACGACGTTAGGAATACCTTTTTTTCCCGACACCATTGGAACTACCACCGGGATATCTTATTTTTTCCGATGCCAAGAAAATGATCGGAGAATATGGGTTTTTCCGACTTTTTTTTGTCGTCGGAAAAATATTTATCGAGAAAAACTAAATTTCTTATAGTGTATCAAAAGTAGAGAATGAAACACAAACGGTCCTTTTGATAACAGTCTCATTTCCTGTTTCTTGTTTCTTATTTTTTAAAAATTAGAAACAAGAATAGGTTTGATAATTAGTTTTATTTCTCAATTTTTTGAAAAAAAAAAATCTAAACATAAATTTGTTTGATAACTATTTTTTGTTTCTTGTTTATTGTATTTTTTCCCTCACATTTTCTTTGTTTTATAGTTTAAGTATAATTAAATTAAATAAAAAAATATATAACATGCTTCTCCAATATATATAAAAAACATGCATTAAAATATTAAAAAAATGATTGCATAAATTTACATTATCAAATATAAATAAATTTTTATGTAAAATTAACTACAACAATAAAATTGTTTCTATCTCTCAAATTCATATTGACTCAAACGTAGCTCCATTATATTATTACATAGACATTTTTGTTGTAAAATACTAAAAGTAAGGCTAAGTGAACATTTTAGTGAATATTTATATATTGTGAGATCCTAATTGGTTTCAAATAGGGATGACAGAAAAATTTGCGATCCCCAACCCCGGTTTGGTTGGGAATACGGATCAAACTGGAAACTCTTTTCAGGTCCCTGATAGGGGGACAGGGAAGGGNTATATATTTATTGCCTAACCCAAAACTGAAGCCCAAAATTCAAGTCTATTGAATCCCACATTTTGAACCCTAATTATTAGTCTTTTATTCTTTTACATATTTCTCTTTTTAACACATCACAAATTTTGAACGGCTGAAAAAGAGTGAACACGAAGTGAACTAAGTAGAAGTTGCGGATGTCGTTGGGGTTCTTGCGTCTGATGGGTCGTTCGCTGTCGCCGTCTAGGATTCGTCGTCGTTCGCTGCTACTAGGGTCATTCGCTGCCATCGATTGTGTTGTCATTGTTGGGATCGTCCGTTGGTGGAGTAATTATTACTATTTTTTTAATCTTTTTTCTTAAATTTAAAAACTGAATTTAGAACTTTAGGTTGCATTTTTGTTGTGTACTTTTTTTTATAATTAAAATGGTTTTCTTATCGTTTTTATTTTAGTTGGAGGATCCAGTTTGGACTGTTGGAGTGTGATTAGATTAGATTGGTTATTTATTATTACTATGATCTGCTTGATTTTATGGGTTTTTATGATTCTATTGGAATGTAATGTTTGATTATTTGGATCAAGTTTTGATGGGTTGTTTATGTTTTAGATGTTAATTTTGTTGATCGGCTCCATTTTATGGTTTTCATTTCTGGTCAATAAATTGTCAAGTGTTTAATTAACTAAAGAGATTTTTTATATTAAATCGTTGTTTTATTTTGTATAATTTGTTGTTTAAACAATTTCTTCATCACCTTCCACAAATAAAGATTCTCCAAGTCCAAATATAAGTATAACTCCAATTCAAAGTCTAATTCCAAATTCAACTCCAAATTTAACTCCAATTTCAACCCCAATTTCAATTCATCAACTTCATGCTCTTTAAATGACAATAATTTGGTTATTGATGATCACGTATTCTTGGTAAGGACATTGAAAAGGATCTGTAAAAAGGAGATTGACATCGGTGTTTGGAACCATACAAAAGGACATGACAATCCTTATTGAATACTAAGAAAGAGAAGAACAACTCATTGAATTTATATAATTTCAATCAGGAAGTTGCAAAAAGAGCATTAGCTAGTTTGATAATCAAACATAAATATCCTCTCAATAATTGACCGTGAAAGTTTTAGAGAATTTTGTATTGTCATTCAACCATTATTTAAGATGGTGTCAAGAAACACAATAAAGAAGGAAATCTTAAAAATTTATGAGATTGAGAAATTGAAAACCATGATGTTGTTGAATGAGATTGATGAAAATGTTGCCGTTATAATGGACATGTGGACTTCCAACCATCAAACAAAAGGTTATATGTCTATTTTGAGAGAAAAACTATTTTTCTTTCACAAACTAAATTTGCATGAAATGATTTAATCAAATTAAAATCCTTTATTTACAGACTAATAGCATGCAAGATAAATTAACCATTAAAAAAACACCTAATTAAGCACCAGCATGTTTAGATTAGGTGTAAACAAAATGAAAAAGGTGGAGTAATCCCACTTTCCATCTAATTTATTTTATTTTGTTTATTTATTTAATACTAAATAAATTTAGTCAAATAATCAAATCAAATTAATTTAACAAAATTAATTTTAAATATTAAATTTGAATTTCACAAATGCAATTTTTCATAAAATTAATTTAAAAATAAATAATTGATTAAACATTAATTATATCAAATATAATAGTCCAAATCCTAATCCGAATTTGAAAATTTTAAATTCTCTCAACACACTATCCTAAGGTTTAATCTATTTACGAGCTAGTAGAGGGACCTAATGGACCTACAGATCATGAGCTCCAACGATCTGGGATTAATTGGATAAACTTCTTTAACCGATATTCGTTAACTATTAGGACATTCCACTAAAGTCTAGTAGTTGCACTCTCCTCGCGGTAGATATATTTTTGTCCACTTGATTTAATCATAATTAATAAGTTGATCTTTCACAGGCTGTTCATATTTACAGCCAGGTCAAAATTTTCATTTTATCCCTAAATACATCCAGCTCTTTTAAGTCTCCACTGATCTACTACTGAACAGTTGGTTTATGGTCCTATCAATAAACCAGGTCCATCTCAGAAATAGAGAGGACGGGGGCCCTTGTTCAAGACTAAGAGTCAGTACTTAAGGAGCAACCTATCTACTATCCCTGAAAGCGGGTAGGAGTGAATTCTATCTTCCAGGACTGCGTCCCCAGCTTTCTACCCGGTCTTACCCCTAAAACAGGAGGCTTATTGAGTGGCAATGTTAAACCACTTTCACTATTGCAGATTAAAGGATAATCTCGAATAAACAGAAGTCCATAGTTAGCTGAGGATTGAGATCAAGTTACCTTAGGTCATCGAGTTAAAATAGTAAGTTTTAATAGTAAATGGTGTTATAAAGAAAAAGTGACTATTTTGTGGCTCAATCTTTTGCATTGGATGCCTCCACTCGTATGTCTCTACATGAATGATTTCGAGATCACATCATTTGTATCAAATATAAAGCGAGCCACATCCATAGTGTCCCCAAGGTAAGGAACCCAATCTTATCCTTATACTTATAGACTGTTTTGGCTATATACTCAAACTAAATCCTCTTTTATGTCTCCACATAAAGTTCAAGTATTCATGCTATAGCCAAGGGACCATTAGTTTATTGGATTTAGGCTATTACAAGTGCAATTTATATGTTCAATAATAACTTTATTGAATATACATTAATAACAATTGTATTGAAAATAGAATATGTTCAAAGATTACAAACTGCTAGTTTTAGGACATACAACCCAATAGATAGTCTCTCTAGAAACTTAATCTTGGATGAGAATTTATTTCAAATGTAGTGTTGTGCTCAAAGATGGGTTGTCAGTGATAGGAGATGAGATTGAAAGAGTACCTAATAGTGTGTCTTTTTGGTTACATACACACACACACACACAAAAAAAAAAAAAAAAAAAAAAAAAAAAAGGAAGAAGAAGAAGAAGAAGAAGAAGAAAGAGAAATTTCAGCAAACTCCTCGTTAATTGAATATTTATGATGGTAGGTTTTTTAGTCTTGATTGTTGTACTAGATGAAATTCTATGTATTTTATGTTAGCCATAACATTTAGTACAAGGTGAAGGGAAACAAATGAAGGTTTCTGTGTGGAAGCAGGGATCGTTCCCAATTTTATTTTTTTACAAAACTTTAAATTACAGAATAAAAAAGAATTATGCATTATCAAACCAAAAAAACACATCATACTATTGAAACGAGAATTAAGGAAGAAATTGATACTTTCCCTTGTAGTCAATTTTTTTCTCATATTCCCTCTTGATCTAGATCACGAACGATCTCCAAAATGAAATCTCAATTGGGTACTACCACTTGAGAATCCTCTGTATTCTCTTTAAGGATTTAGAATTCAAGCAAGAGTTGTGGGTTTTGCTTGAATCGGAAGAGGGAAAATGAGAGATTGAAGGGGAGGAGAAGGATTTTCCCCAGAGAACTCTCTGCTATAAAATCCATTGGAAGAAGATTATCTATAGAAAACCAACTCAGCCCACTACACGTATTGGCTTAGAGAATTAAAGAGAGGGAGTTGTAACTACATCTTTTTAATTAAATTAAAATATAAATAAAATTTAATTTAATTAAAATTAACTATCTTATTATATATATATATAATACTATATGATATATCAAATATAACATATAACCTATAGTTTTATATTGTATTAAATAGAATATAATCTATAGTTTTATTTTCTCTCAACTATGCATGACATTTATACTAAAATTTAATTATATGAATCTCATCCATATAGTAATATTCGAATCATATTCAGATGTTTAATTCCTCTCAACTTTTTATGATATTTAACATAAATCATATTTACATTAAATTTAATTATATGAATCTCATTCATAATAATTAGTATTTGAATCATATTCAAAATCTTCTAAAAGAACTTTTTATTATAATGTATCTAATACATTATATTAATTATATCACGTATAATTAATTTAAATAATTATATCATATATAATTAATTTTTCTCAATTAAATTTGAAACAACTCAAATTAATCCAAAAAATAATTCTCAATTAAATTTCTTTTGAGCTATAGAGGGATCTTTAGACCTATAGATTGAAGCTTCAATAGTATTTGGATAATTAATTAAACTCTTTAATTAAATTACCCAACATCCATTAACTATCGGTCACTTTACTAAAGACCGACAACTGCACTCTTCGCACTACAGATATATTTAATTGTCCATTGGATATAACCAATCAACAATTCGATGTCCCTTCACAAATTGCTCGTAAGTACAGCTAGGCCAAAATTACCGTTTTGCCCCTATAGTTACATCTAACTCCTTAAGTACCACTGATTTTTCTAATGAACCATAAGTCATAGTCCAACTATGACCAAGTTCTTCTTCAGCCAAGAGAGAGTGTGGTCACATTGTTCAAGCCCCAAAATCAGCTCTTAAGAGAGCAATTTATCTACTTACCTTGACATTAGGGAATGAGTGAATTTAGTCTTGTGTAGTTGTGTTCCTAGTTCCTCAATATGAAGAATCCCCAAAATGGTAGGCCTATTGAGTTGGAAATTTGGTTCACTCTCACCCATATAAATCAAAGGACGACCTTCATGAGCGGGAGTTCACAACTCATTAAGGATTCATGTCATGTCACTTATGGTCATCCTGGTGAAATGTAAGTCTCTATTATTAACGGTGTTATATAATGAGACTTACCATTTCGTGTTCCGGTTTTATACAAACCCTTTGTATATGATACCCTGTTCACATGTCTCCACATGAATGGTCAGGATTAGATCATTTGTAGCACTTTACAACACTGGTAACATCTAAAAAGTTTGTCGTATCAATAATGTCAGCAGGATAAGATACCCAGTCTTATCCATCTACTATAGACCGTTTATGTTATTATTTAAACAAGATCTACTTGTATGTCGCTACATACTTGTTTAGATTACATAAAATAAACTAGGATCTTAGTTTATTTGATTGAGTGTATGCTCATAAAATAACAATTATTTTATTAATAGCAATTTGTTTATACAATGTTTACAATCTATGAGAATACAAGAGATTTAGGACACCAATCCCAACACAAAGTTTCTTTTTATTGATTAAAACAACGAGAGCAAAAGTACAAGTGTTTGCCTTTAGATCAAGATTAGGTATTAGCAAAAGAGATATGTGAAAAATTTAAAATATTTTATCACATGACTAAAATATTTTCTTGATCTAAATATCCTACTGGTAATCTTTTTTCCCAAAAATTTAAAACTGAAATTGACTATTTCTTAATTGACGAATTCTAGTTATGAGGAGGTATGAGTCATGGCTTCAAATATGATTACAAAATTTGATAAGTATTGGAAGAAAATTCATGGTGTAATGCCTATAGCTGTAGTCTTAGATCCACGTTACAAGTTGAAGTTGATTGAGTTTTACTTCCCTCGAATTTATAAAGATACTTTTTTTTTCTTGAGGTGGAAAGGATTAAAAAATTTTGTTCAGATTTGAAGAAAGAATACAAGTTGAAGGAAGCACAAAGGTGATAATTCTCGCAATTTTGACCTGTCTAAACATTTAGATGGAACATCAAAGAATATAGAATTTGATGATTTTAATGATTACGACTTGCTTGTATCAAATTCCAATAATATGAATAAGAAGCAACAGATGCAAATTTAGATGAACCTGTCTTACTCGAATCTCCTGATTTTGACATTCTAAGTTGGTGAAAATTAAATGGGGTCAAGTATCCCATTCTACAACAAATTGCTAAAGACATATTAACCATTCTGTTATCTAGTGTTGCGTCAAAGTCCGTTTTTAGTATCTACAGTAGGTAGGGATGACAACGGGGCCGGGGTGAGGCGGGGATGCACTCCCGATCCCCATCCCCATGAAGATTTTTAATCCCTTCCGCCCCATTCCCCATTTTGGGGAGTTGGGGTCGGGGTCGGGAGTGGGGACGGGGAATCCCCGTTCGGGGATTTGAGTCCCCCGTGGAATCTTCCATTTTTTTAATTTTATTACTTTATTATTTAAAATTAATTAAATTTAATATTTATATTGAAATTGTAAATTTTATATAGGAAATTAGTATTATTGTTACAATTAAACATTACATGTTTTTTTATTATAAATTAATAAAAATTAATTTATTATATTAAATTAAAAAAAAACTGAAACATACTATTTCAATAATCTATTATTATTATTATTAGATATATATATATATATATATATATATATATATATATTAATAATTAAAAAAATCGGGGCGGGGACGAGGATCGGGTTCGGGGTCGGGAACTCGATTTAAATCCCGATTTGACCCCCCGTCCCTAGTCAAATCGGGGATTTCTCGCGGGGACAGAATCCATGGGGAATTTTGCTACCCCTAGTGGTAGGATTGTAAGGCGACATCGTAACAACTTCATCTAAAGACAATAGAGGCTTTGATGTGCGCTCAAAATTGATTGCAATTGAAGTTTTGACAAATATACTTCTTTGTTTATGTTATTTAATCTATCTTTCTTATTTAATATATTAACAAATATTTTTGTAGTATAAAATATGTGACAAGATAAGGTATTAGCACAAGAAAATAAATGGTTAAACATTTAGCAACTGTGTCAGAAGATTCAGACAACTCTGATGAACATGTGGTGACTAATAAGGTATGACATTATTTGTTAATTATATTGTCTACTTATTTTTTATGACATTATTTGTTAATTGTATTTTAAATAGAGGAAGAACACTCACAGCTAAAGACGGGATGATGTCGAGAAGAGAGAAAGACGAATAAGTTTAAGACTTTGGTTGTTGTATAAGACATCTGAACTTATTTTACTTCAAACTTTTATTTGAACTCTTGTAGAATTTGACTCGTAGATTTGTGAATATCTAGAATTTATAGAATTTGATTATGGATTTGTGAGCTTGTGAGTTTGTAGAATTTGACTCATGGATTTATGAGCTTGGGAATTTGTAGCATTTGTTTATTTTATTTTATGGATTTGTGTCTATTAAATTTCATTTTTTATGGCTCAAATTAAAAAAAAATTAAATATATGAGATGTTAAAGAAAAAGATATAACAATTTAAACAGGAAATCTTCGTGCGGATTAATAGGGGAAGGGAACCCATTCCCTGATGGAGAATCCTCGATCCCATCCCCGCCTTCAAATGATGGGGACGGGGGCGGAGATAGGGGTAGATTTTCCCCCGTGAGGATTAGAACGGGAAGCCCTCTCGTTCTGTTGCCAACCCTAGTTTCAAATGTACTAAAATAAATTCAAAATTCAAAAGATATTCAAATATACAAATTTGAAATAATATATAAAAGTAAATATTGAAAAATTAAGATTACAATAATATATAAATATGCATAATAAAGAATAATAAAAGAATATAAAAAAATATAGCAAACCTAATGTAGAAGAGGAACTTGTTTTACTTAGGATTTGAACCAAAGTCCGTGAAGGACAAAGATCAATTAAGGCACACCTATCTACCCATCTGTCAAACCCTTTTTTTTTTTTTTTTTAAGATAGTATAAATAGAATAAATAAATTAAAACAAAACAGGGAGAACGACTTTTCCGAAGTTGATCAAACTTTGTCTCATTTTTAGAAACGTTCATCAAATTTTAGAAATAAGAACAAGAATAGTTATCAAACAAATCAATTTCTAAAAAATAAAAAATAGAAATAGGAAGCAAGAAACTAGAAGTTATCAAACGGGTCCAACATAACCTAAAATAGTATTTTAACCTAAAAGAGGAGTTGCAAATATAACAATTAAACCCAAAGTATTATAGCTATAACACAATATAAAAAATTTATAGGTATAACTAAATTTAGATCCAGCTCTTGGAGCTCATAAGTGATATAAGAGTATTTCAAAGTGTTACCCATTGCAATTACTAAATTTTTAAATAACGCAATACACTAGGGTCCATCTCAAGCAATTTCACTTTTTTTTTTTCTATTTTAAAAATTCTGCTTGTTTATTCGTAATTTCTTTACTTTGGTTGTGATCATTTCTCCTAAATAAACATTTGAATTCGTCACATTTGTGCTAATAAACAAAACCTACTTTTTTTCTTCTAATTTTCAAAGCCTTAGAATTTAAAATCATTCTTAAAATATAAAGAAAAAAAAACAAAAATGATAGCAATAATATTCATAACCTTAATTTTTTAAGAATTAAAAAAAATTAAATACGAAATAATTATCAAAATCAAATAAGATCGAGAAAAAATACATTTTTAGTTCTTGAGTTTTTAAGAATAAGTAGTGCATTCGATCCCTAATGTTTCAGATTGAGCATTTTCATCCATGAATTTTTAAGAATAAGTTTAAAAGATCCCTATGCTAATAAAATCATTAACGTTTTAATTAACTAAATGGCAATGTGGCAAGATGAGTCGGAAAATAATATATTTTAAACTTTTTTAATCTTGTCTCTTCTTTCCCTCCTTTGAGGAGTCCCTTTCCATCCTCTCATTCTCTTTCACTTTTAAAACTAATTGGCACTCCTATTTCTCTTCTTATTCTCCTTCTAATCAGCAACCTCTACCGGTTAGAGCAAGAAATATGTCCATTCTCACACTAATTCATCCAACACCAAACAATATGTTTATATGAAATAAAATATAGAGATTATGAACACCAATGTAAACTTCATATTCTTCTATATTCATATCCTTACCTGCGAAGAAAATCCAATAATCCATACAACTGAAAAGGTGAAGATAAAAAAAATTAAAAAATTGTGATTTGTTTGGCAACACAAACTATATTTGCAATTTTTATTTGGCACTATGTCAAAAAAAAATATGCATCCTTAAACTCCTTAGTGCCAAAGGACCATAGTCATTTAGGTTCTTTGGTTTTCATTATGGAAAGGGATAAAGGAGGAAAATAAGAGAGAAAGATGAAAAAAAATTAAAAATATATTGTTTTTCAAATCATATTGCTATGTCATTATTTAGTTAACTAAATTTAATGATTTTATTAGTAGATAAACCTTTTAAACGTATTCTTAAAAATTTATGGACTAAAATGATACATTATAACCAAATGTACATATTTTTTAAAATTCATAAATTAAAAATCTTTTTGTTGAGATTAATTTTGCTAACGTGAAATTTTATATTATTTTTTATTCTCCACGTTTCTCATTCTCATTGGGTGGTTTTTTCCTTCTCCATCCTTATTCTTAAACGTGAGTTGGGCTTCAAGATGTCCAATCCACCCACACCATCTAGCCTCCGACATAATTTATGGAAGATTTCTTTAAAAAAATAAAATAAAAACTTTGTTTCTACATTTTTGCTTGAGTATGCTTTTTTTCTTTCTTTTTTTCCCTTTTTTTTTTTTTTTTTTTTTTTTTTTTTTTTTTTTTTTTTTTTTTTTTTTTTTTTTTTTTTTTTTTCCACTTAAGGGCGAAATCAATACTTCATACCCAATCGTCCTAAATGTCTTTCGATTGAAAATCCATCCAAAACTATTTAGTCCCTTTATTTTGGTTTTTTTTTAGCAAAATTTCCTCATTTTTCATTTCGATGGAAAAAATGGTGAAAATTAAAGTACGTTCTTGACATGTTATCATATTTGCTTTTTAAAGTTGGCTAAATTATACAAAATACCTCTAAATTTTGTACTTTGTGTCAAAATTACCATTGAACTTTCAAAAATTTCAAAAGTACTCTTAAATTTAAAAAACAATGCAAAATTATCATTGTCGTTAGTTTTGGATGAAAACCGTTTGTGTTTGGTTCCAAAAATACCCTGGAACTTTTAAAAAAATTTTAAAAAATACCTTTACCATAAGTACATGAATGTAGATTTTTAATACTCATTTCAAATATCCTAAACTTTTAAAAGTTGCATTAATACTCTTGGGCATGTTTGAAAATGATTTTAAAATAGTTAAAATACTTTTGTGTTTTTAAAATAGCTTTAAAACATGTTTGTTCATACAAGGTTTTCAAAAAAATTTGCTTCGTGGAGTTGAACTTTGTATTTGTATTAATTTCAATATAATCTTTAATATATAATTTTTCTTATGCTTTCAAAATAAATTTTAATTTTTAAGTTAATTGATCTTCTTGGATGATCGGCTTTTAGGCTTGTTGATCTTCTTGGATGATCTCCTTTGGGCTTGATGATCTTCTTGAATGATCGGCCTTTAGGCTTGATGATTTTCTTGGATGATCGATCTTTGAGATTATTGATCTTCTTGGATGATCGGCCTTTCGGCTTGATGATCTTCTTGGATGATTGGCCTTTCGACTTGATGATCTTTTTGGATGATCAACTTTTGGATTCGATGATCTTCTTGGAGTATCAGTGTCCGCACGAGATTTTTGGTGAAACTTGTTTCATGGAGTTGAACTTGTGTTTGTGTTGATATTGATGCGATGTGGTTCGATCTATAGCACTCAATCCTCTTATTCTCTCTTAGTCGAATGCATATGCTTGTTTTGAGGAAGCGAAACGCGTGATGTTCTTGGAATTGAAGTCTTGGAAGAATGCTTGTATTTCTAAAGTACTTCAGTCTACAAGTGCAGTCAGCTTCAGGAGTTAGGGAGTCTTCCCAACAATTCTCTCTAGACCCTATGGAGTATAAAATTTCTGACCCCCACAAATGAAGAGAGCTCTTCTATATATTTATAAGGTTCTCTGGTGGGCTTCATGAGCTTGGGCTTGATTGGTCCATGAGCCTGACCCTTGGGCTCAATTAGTTAGATTTAGACCTACTTTGACATTTGGGCTAAATTAAGCCGAATTTTAGGCTCAACTAGACTTTAGCCCAAATTATAATATTAAATTGGGACAAATTAATTTCACTCAATCCATCATTTGTGATGAAAATACGTGGCATCATCGAAATTCGCTAATTTATATTTTCAACTTCAATTTGCGGCACTTGTAAACTTTTAATTGGTTCCAAATTCAATAATTTAGAATTTCACCATTAATTTAGGGAATGACGTGACAATTTATGATTGGTCCAAAATTTCTCTTTCAACAATGATTTTGATCATTCAAAACTAATGGATAATAAAGAACGCATGCACAATGGAAGTGAAGAAATCGACAACATTCTAATTGCAATAAAAACAAGAATAAGCATGCAAAAGGGATAGAAAATACAACATTTGAAGACTCTACCAAAAACATCCTCTCCCGTTCACAAGCCACATCATCAACGGTAAATCTCCGCTATTCTCCAGTTGAAGAACACGGTTGTGGGACCGTTTGTTAGTGAAAATAAGGGAATTTCATTATAAAAAGAAGGATTGTAAAGGAGAGTTGAGGTGGAATTTAGGTTAAAAGTTGTGCAAGCATTAGTCTTGCAAATTTAAAAAACAAAGCCATTTAAAGAGAAAACACAAGCAAAATCCCATTTTGCATGTCTTGCACCTCAAACTCCACTAGCATATAATCTCTAGGTGTCAAGCTTGGGATGTATCACTTCAAAATCCACTAATTTAGTGGGAAAATCCAACAATTGGATTTTTCCACTAATTAAAAATAATAATAAAGAAAAATCAAGTTTTTTATGAAAAACATTTTCATAATTTAGAAAATATTAAAAAAATAAATTTAATATCACATATTAAATTGTTTATGATACCTAACTTTGATTAATCACATTAATCAAGTTTTAAAAAATACTTACATGCTAATAAACAAGAATACTCTCAAACATAATTAGTTAATCAATTAATTATATAATTGTAAATTATATCTCATATAAAATAAAATTTTCCCTTAAGATCGAATTTGAACATGTCAAATTCTCACATCACCTAGTTCTTCAATTTTGTCCGTAGTGAGCTAGCAAGGAGACCTGATGGACTTACAGATCATGGGCTCCACCGATCCGAGACTAATCGGTCAAACTCTTTAACCTAGTTAATCAACATTCCTTAACTAACAGAACTGTCCACTATAGCTTGTAGTTGCACTCCCCTCACTGTAGATATATTATGTGTCCATTTCATATAACCGTCATCAATAAGTTGATCCTTCACAGGTTGTTTATAACTTCAGCTAGGTCAAATACCGAAATACCCTGAGTTACATCTTTTCTTCTTAAGTAACACTGTCTCTCTAATGAACAATTGATTTAGGATCTTAATCACTAAATCCATTCCTTTTCGGGCCAACGAGAGGATGAGGCCCCTTGTTCAAGACTCAAAATTAGCCTTTAAGGGAACAACCTTTCTACTATCCCTAAAATGGGTAGGAGTGAATTCCATCTTGCAAATTCTGTGTCCCCTGCCATTTACCTGGTCTTATCCCTGAAATGAAAAGTATATTGAGCAGCGATGTTGAACTTACCTTCACCTGTGTAGATCAAGGGACAATCGCGAATAAACAGGAATTCATAGACAACTTAGGATTCAGATCAAGTTATCTAGGTCATCAAGAAATGAAATTAATTAGTGTTAACATTAAATGGTGTTAATATGTAATAGTTATTATTTCGTGGTCTGTCTTACACAATCTCATCGTGTAGAACACCCCCGCTCACATGTTTGAACATGAAAGAGTTGATCACATTGTTTATGACACTTTATAACATTTGTAACAATTATAAAGAAAGTCGTATTCAATAGTATCACTAGAAATAGGTACCCAACCTAATCTAAGTACTATAGATTGTTTAGGCTGTTTTACTCGAACTTCATCAAGTTTTTGTCTCCACATAAAGTCCAAGTATTCATGACTTGTCTGAATAAACTTCATATATGTTACTAAACAATCAACAACACTTGTCTGAATAAACTTCATATATGTTACTAAACAATCAACAATACTTGTCTGAATAAACTTCATATATGTTTACTGTTTACCAAACTATGAGTTTTAAGACATACAACCCAACAAACTTCGACTTGGACTAAAACTCATAGTGGGTTACAACAAAGTTGAGTGCTGTGAGAGAAAACTAAATACAATAAACTAGAGCATCCCATACCCACAATTTCTCCCACTTGCCCTATTTTTTCTACCCGTAGTCTAAACTCTTTAGGTGACGCTTGAAAAACTTAGCCGGGAGGACCTTTGTAAACGGATCAACAATTTTATCCCCAAACGCTATTTGTCTCACAATAACGTCTCCTCTTAGCACGATCTCTCTGATGAGATGATATTTGCGCTCAATATGTTTTTCACACTTATGGCTTCTAGGTTCTTTGGAGTTCGTTATTTCCCTACTGTTATCGCAATACAAAGTGATTGGTAGACGCATGTCTAGAACCATTTCCAGATCATTTAGGAACTTCCGAAGCCATACTGCTTCCTTGATTTCTTCACAAACAGCAACATATTCTGCTTCCATTGTGGAGTCAACAATGCAGCTCTGCTTAATACTTTTCCATACTACTGCTCCTCCATTTAAAGTGAACACCGATCCCGAAGTAGATCTCCTGAAGTCTATATCGGTATGAAAATCGGAGTTAGTATATCCCTCAAGGATTAAATCCTTATTTCCATATACGAGCACATAGTTCCTCCTTCTCCGAAGATACTTGAGGATATTCTTAACAATAGTCCAATGTTCATAACCAGGATTGGACTGATACCTACTGAAAATCCTTACTGTAAAGCACATGTCTGGACGAGTACATACCATTGCATACATCAGACATCTGACTGCTGATACATAGAGAACCCATCTTTTATCCTCAACTTTTTGAGGTGTCATAAGACATGGTTTCTTTGACAAATGTATTCCATTCCTAAAAGGTAAAAGATCTCTTTGGAATCATGCATCTTAAACTTAGACAACACCTTGTCTATATAAGATATTTGAGACATGGCTAGCGTTCTATTCTTTCGGTTTCAAACTATTTGAACCTCAAGAACATATTGCGCCTCTCCTAGATCTTTCATCTGAAATTGGGTTGCTAGCCAATTTTTAATGTCAGTTAGGTATCCTACATTATTCCCAATAAGTAGAATATCATCTACTACAAAACTAGAAATGCTACAGTAGAGTTGATGATCTTTTTGTATACACACGGTTCATCAACGTTCTATTCAAAGCCATAAGATTTGACCGCAGTATCAAATCCTATATTCTAGGATCTGGATGTCTGTTTCAATCCATAAATAGATCTCTTCAGTTTGCAAACTTTTTGGTCCTGACCCTGTTCAATGAACCCTTTTGGTTGGACCATATAAATACTTTCTTCAAGATCTCCATTTAGAAAGGCAGTCTTGACATCCATTTGCCAAATTTCATAATTATAAGAAGTGGCAATAGACAAGAGTATCCTAATTGATTTGATCATAGCAACAGGTGAGAAAGTTTCTTCATAGTCCACCCCGTCAACCTGGGCATAATCCTTTGCTAATAATCGGGCTTTATAGGTCTATACCTTCCCCGTATGGTCTCTTTTATGCTTGTAGATCCACTTACAACTGATAAGTCTTACCTTATCAAGTTTATCTACAAGTTCCCAGACTGAAGTAAAGTACATAGACTCTATTTCAAGGTCCATTGCTTTGATCAATTGATCTCGATCAAATTCATCCAGTGCTTGTTTATGTGTTGATGGATCCTCTAAGCCATCATCAGGTATGTTGACTTCGATTTCAGTTAAACCCATCTAGCGGTCAGGCTGTCACAATCCTTCCACAATGTCAAAGCTCTCTCAACTCTTGAGTAGGATGTGATGGACCATACGACCTTGATCTATCTACAACTCTTGTTGATGAACAAGGTTGATCAACAACTTTTGTTGATTCATCTGTAGCATTATTTGAAATCTCTTCCAATACTAGTTTACTGCGAGGTTTATGATCTCGAATGTGATCTTCCTTTGGGAATGTGGCATTTGTCGATACAATTACCTTATCATCCTAAGGATCATAAAACTGACCACCTCTTGTTACTTTAGGGTAACTTACAAACAGACATAATTTTGAACGATGTTCCAATTTCTTATGATTTTGCACCAACACGTGTGCCAAGCAACCGCAGATCCGAAAATAACGTAAACTAACTTTACGCCCTGTCCAAAACTCATAAGGTGTTTCTAAAACACTCTTTGAGGGAACGTTATTCAAATTGTAAGCGGCAGTCTCTACTGCATACCCCTAAAACAAGTTAAGCAACTGAGCATAACTCATCA
This sequence comes from Benincasa hispida, assembly GCF_009727055.1. NCBI lineage: Eukaryota > Viridiplantae > Streptophyta > Magnoliopsida > Cucurbitales > Cucurbitaceae > Benincasa > Benincasa hispida. The sequence continues at coordinate 47,159,635 of NC_052359.1, forward strand.
TGGACCGAACCATGTCTAACAAGGTTCTGTTTCTCTGTTTGGATACACTGTTTTGCTGTGGCATTCTCGGTGCAGAGAGTTGTGACTGAATCTCGTGTTCTATCATTTAGTCTTGGAATTTTAAGTCCAAATACTCCCCACCTCGATCTGATCGAAGTGTCTTAATAGATTTACCTAATTGGTTCTCAACTTCGATCATAAATTCCTTGAACTTTTCAAGAGCTTCAGAATTAGGTAAATGTAACTGTACCTTGAATAATCATCTATAAAGCTTATGAAATATTCATAACCTCCCCATGCTTTAACACTCATCGGTCCACAGAGGTCCGAATGCATGAGCTCTAAGGTTTCTTTGGCTGGAAGACCTTTTCCAGAAAAAATATCTTTTTATCATTTTTCCTTCGAGATATGACTCACATAGTGATAAAGAGACTTTTTCTAACTTGTTTAGAAGTCCACTTTTAGCCAGTCTCTCAATCCTATTGAGATTAATGTGGTCAAGTCTCAAGTGCCAAAGATAGGGACTCTGAGAAATGCGTTGCCTTTTTCTTTAAGTTTCAATTGTTTTAAACATTTCTGGGTTATATACAACTTCAAATTTAGATGGTTTTAACTTATATAAGTTACTTTCTAAGTTTGCAGAACAATTTTGTATACCTCTTTTTGTAATGAGTGCTTCATTTACTTTGTACAAATCTTCCAACAAACAGAAAATAGATATCAAATTTCTTTTACAAGAAGGTACATAAAGAATATTTACTAAATATAGATATCTATTTCCAAAAGTTAACTTAACAACTCCCATTACTTTTACTGAGATATGCTGCCCTGATCCAACCCAAAGAGTAATCTTATCTTGTTCGAGCTGCCTCCAGGAACTAGTTTCCTGAGAAGAAAAACAAACATGATTAGTGGCCTCTGAATCCAATATCCAGGTAGAATCTTCATTCTCCACTATACATGTTTCAATAACTAGTAAATCTAATTTACCTTATCTTTCTTTTTCAACTTTCTTCTCGACAAGATATTTAGGGCAATTTCTTTTCCAATGCCCATTTTCGTTGCAATGGAAATATTTTCCTTTGGCAACTTCCTTTTTGCCTTTCTGTGCAGCTACAACCTTCCATTTCCTAATTTCCTTCTTTTTCTTTTGAATACCTCTATTTTTGGAGAAAGAAAGGCCATCTTTACTCCAAAAACGAATTTTTTTTTGGTTTCCTCTTCGAAGTTGAAGCAACATTTGCTTTTGCCTCTGAACCTTTATTTTTCAAAAAAGATTCATAAATCTGGAGTTCTTTGAGAAGATTCGTCAAGTTATACTCTATCTTATTCATCATTGCATTCGTTTTGAATTGAAAATAGCTCTTCAGAAGAGACTGCATGATGAATCCAACTTGACACTTCTCATTCATGACGGTTCCATTCACTTCTGCAATATTGAAGTGAACCCTCATGTTCAAAACATGTACCCTTATGGAGGTTCCTTCCTTCATTCTACAGTTGTAAACAAATTTAATTGCGTCAAGCATGGCAGATGTGCACGGTTGTCCAAATAGGCCTTGGAAAGAGTCCATGATCTCTCTTGTAATAGCTAACCTCTCTTGTTTCTTAGATAGTACATCAGATATACGAGCTAAAATATAAACTCGAGCCTTCTTATTAGCTTTGACCCATCTGTCATACGCATCCCAAACTGTTCGATTTTCGTTGGGACCAGGGGATGGAGGACATTCCTCCGTTAAAACAAATCAAAGATCATCTATTACTAATATCGTGTTTATATTCCATTTTCAAGTTCTGTAATCAATGCCATTAAGTTTTTTAGAAGCTAGCAGTTGTATAATGGATGTGGCCATTTCTAAAAAACAAACAGATTTATTAGAAAATTGATTAACTCTTTTTAATCAAATTTATTGAGCAAAAATAATGTACCTAGTTTCATTATTCTTTTGCTAGATACTTCATTGAGTCAGAATAGCCCTCACCGAAAGGCAGTCGATTATTCCTTCACTGAATCAAGACATTCTTGACTAAATACTAATACTAGAATAAATCTTATCCTTATAGTACTTAGTTACCGTTTATTTGGTCAAGATCTTTATTAATACTTAAATAAGTCTTATAAGTGTATACCCACCACTTTCGAATTATAGAGATCGGAATCAAACAAACCTTCAAAGGAGAAACAATTGTTTGAAAATGGACCTATGCAACTCTATCCATTTCTGGAGTTCATGGTGTTCCGAAACCTATGTTACAACCCTCTGAAGGGATAGCCATCGCTAAATGACTAGTAAAGGGTTGCATAAAGCCAACCAACAAACGCAACATAGGAATCTCATTGTGTGACCTAATGCAAGAGACCGTAGGACATGTTGACACAAACCTTTCACGCACTTACTATGAAGGATTGATGTAAATGAGATTTACATTTAGTACCATGGAATAGAAAAAGAACTATGGTTTATATGTTTCATAAGATGAAATATTAAAACTATAGATTATAAATATAGTATGATAAATTGGTTATCATTTATATTTATAATAATATTAATTATTTGATAATTAATTATTTTCTTTAATAACCATTGAGTGAGTGGTTATTGGATTCATGGTAACCGAGAGTTTAAAAGGAAAATGGTTTTCCTAATTTTAGGATGATTTACAAACTGTTGAAGTTTTCATAAAAAGTTTTGGAGATTTCCCTCTCGCGCAAAAAGGGATCTCACGGTAGTAGTCAAGTAAATATGGATTTACTAAACAACGGCTGGGTGAGCTAAATGACCATGCAGTATTTATTAAACGATCACATAGTTTTGCTAGACGATCACTTGTCCTAAGTAAATGATCGTGTAGAGTCTGTAAGAGACAGACTGAGCTAAACGATGGGCTAAACGATCACTTAGCTTTTGCTAGACAGCTAAACGATCAGGCATCGACCTATACGATAGGTCTCCACCATCTCCCACTTTCCTAGTCGCATACACGATTGGTGTTTCCTCCTTCGTCTACCTCATACCAAGTCTGAACAAAGCCCATCCTTTGGATTTTCACACTGAGAATACCAAGGTAGCCTTGTTGGTGGTGTCATACTCAACTCGACACCATCAAGGTTTTCTGGAGGCCATTCGTGCTATTACTAAGGAGTTCGTGACTGAGGCGATTGTTGAGGACGAGTGCGAAGAGTTCGTGCTGTGTTGCGGTCATGTAGATCGAGCATTTGAGGTTGCTATTGTTCGAGCAGTCATGCGCAACGGAGCGTGGAGACGTTTCTTCAAATGTTCGTAGAGTTTGTCTCTTTGTTCATTTGAGTTTTTCATGCTGTAATTTCTGTATGGATTGTATTACCACTTATTTGAAGTCGACTGTAAATGTATTGTTCATTCATGATTGTGATTTGGAATTATCTTTCTTCCGCTGCGCATGGAAATCTCGAATATGATTTCCTTCAATTGGTATCAGAGATAGGTTCTCTGATATTGTAAATTACATATCTAAATCATACGCATTTTTTAGTCGCAGTGGGTTTTTGCATTTGTGGTTAACCGTTTTCTGCATCTGTGGTTATGTTAATGAATGTTTTGGGTTTAAATTGTCTTTTTGTTAAAGCTTTCGGTATTACAAAGTGTGAATTATAAGGGCCCCTGTGTTTTTGGGCGAAATTAACATCACAATCGAGTATGTAATTCAAAAGATTTAAGTTCATCGAGTCGTTCGTGATAAAGCTTCGGTGCATGGCGATGCGGTTCAAAACGAAGAAGAAGACCAAGCGTTGGTCGGATCGTGTAGACTCAGGTAAACAATCGTTGGGATTTAACTAAGCGATCGTTTTGTTTTTTTTAGACGATCATGTAGTATTTTCTAAACGTTCGTTTAGCAAATGCTAAGCGATGGGGTAAATCGTTTACCATATCGCGTGGAGTTGGTTGCGCAATCGCGTAGGCGCTGAAGGTAGACGATCGTAGTGGGAGAATGCGATGCTAATCGTTTAAAAGAAGGCGCACGCTAGACGATCGTGTAATTAGCAAGCTTCATCGCTTAGTTACTACCTATACGATCACGCATATGCGATACGGAGGCGCTAGCTAAGCGATTGCTTAGGCAATAGTGCTTCGCAGCATCGTAGTCGTTTAGGCGATCACGGAAGGCGGGTGTTGTGTGGAGCGCGCTAAAGCGATTGTGTACTTTAGGCTTCTTGCTTAGTAAAGGTACACGAACGTGTAATAATAGCTAAATGATCGTTTGGATTTTTCTAGACGATCGTATAGTAAATGCAAAACAATTGTTTAGCTCTAGGAGCGCTGGTAAGCGATAGAACGAAGTGTTTGTTTTATCGTGTAGACGATCGCGGGGTGCTTAGTATACGATGGTTGGAGAAGCGATGCTTTGCCCGAGCGATTCAAGACCCGATTCGCCTATTTGAACCGGAGACTCGTTGTCTTTGTAATAGTTAGCTTTCCTTTTTTGGTTTTAAGGCAATTTTACCCGGTTCATTAACTTTGGATGCTTATACATGTGATGTATGGTGCTTATATATCAAAGTATTTATCCTATAGTTAAAACCCACCTTAGGTTGTGCAATTATTCATGCATCATGTATAATAATTGTTATAATATTGTCTGAAAAAATTATTTGAAAGCATGCGCATGCATCATGAAATATAAGAGTTATATTTTGCATGCATTGAGCATTATCATGCATCATCCTTTTCTTATAAGTGTTATAGTCTAAGGGTGAATGGAAGCATGTTTTGCTTGTTTCATTGCGGTTTTGTATAAGTGTTATATAAAAGAAATAGCAATGAATAGACAATGCATTGAGCATGACACTTAGGCCGTTTATAATCGTTATGAATGCCTTTCATGTGTTAGCTTCACATTGTGGTTGTTTCCATTTATAAGTGTTATGAAGGAAATTAGACCTAAATTCAATAATTCAGAGTTGCATGCGGATTTAGGGTGAACTCAAGTTTTTTAAAAGGGTTTTAAAAATTTGATTGAAATAGACCTAAGTTCAAATGGTTCTAAAGAGTTTAGTAACCTAGATTAATCTTTTATTAAATTGGTTGAATAAAAGATTAAATTTGTTGTAAACCTATCTATAAGGGACCTTTTGTCTAAGGCGGGTTCTGGCTAGGCTAGGGTTCTTAAGTTGACGGAAACGTAACACCCCTACCTAGGAACCTACCTAGAAAGGTGAATTAGATAGATATTCAACAAGCATGTGACGATTTGGTCAAAGACTCCGTTAAAGAGTTTAATGGATGATGATCAAAAGTTGTTTAACTATCCAAGGTAAAAGTTACTCTTGGGCAGACCTAAAAGTCACTTAGTTAAAATCCTTAGTGGCGTTTTTTCTAAGTAAGCTAAACCCTAGGTTATAAAATACTCAATGAGAGGAAGAGGCGTATCAGATATGTCTATGATTCCATTCACGTTTCTCCCTGTATGTTCACGCCGTGAGATTCATGCTTGGTCTCATGGTGCCCAAGATGCATCCCCCTTCGGATGGTGTTTGCATGAGTCAATATCCAGGTGAACGGAGAGAGTATTTATAGTAAGTAGGTGAAGGGTGTGTGTCAACACGTCCTATGGTTTTTGTCATTGGTTCACACCGTGAGATCATTTTGTACGCCCTCGTGTCGCCTTCGGAGCGTCCCCCTTCGGATGGGTTTTGTGTAGTTGGTCAATATCAAGGTGAACTCCAGAAATGGATAGGGTTGCTTTAGGTTTTGCCCCAATTAGATTTTTTCCCTTCGGATTGGCCTTTTGGAATGAACCTCATATTAAGTAAGTTAATGATCTCTTGGCCAAATCAATGATGGCTTGTCATTATAGGAACAAGAGTTGTTCTGGTATTAATGACTGGTTGAGAACTTCTCAATTCAGAGGAGGGATAGCTGACCTCCCTTCAGCGGCTTTTGTCCTAAACCTTTGAAGCGTCATTTCGAAACTAGATGTCACACGAGGTTCATGTTAGTATTACAATGGGTATTTGCTTAAAACGTAATGTAGGTCAATGTGTTTTTCTTTTCAGCAACTCATTAGTATTTCTGTTTAAAGCTTTTAATAATGACCGATTATTTACAGTGGAAAGAATCATGTGAAATGAATTTCGTTGCAAATGGCCTTCATCCTACCACTCTCCAAAAGAGGAGACAGGACAGTAAATATGATTTATTGGTCTTGGAGACGTGTCTGGTAGAGAATGATGATTCGATTTGGATCCTAGATTCAGGTGCTACCAATCATGTCAGTTCCTCTTAGCAAGCAATTAGTTCCTGGCAAACATTGCCACGGGGAGAGATGACTCTTCGAGTCATTATTGGTGAGATTGTTTCAGTTGTTGTTGTAGGCAGGATGAAGTTATTTGTTGACAAGAAACGTTATCTGTTACTGGATAATGTTTTTGTAGTTCCTCATATTAAGAGGAACTTAATCTCGGTTTCTTGTTTCATTGACAATGCTACACCGTCTCCTTTTCTGAGAATAAAGTGTTTATTTTCAAGAATGGAGATTGGTTATGGTTGAATGGAAAATAACTTATATGTACTAAGGCCGTTAGTCATAAAAGCTTTGTTTAACACTGAAATATTTAGTACAACAACAACAGCTAAAAGACCAAAGGTTTCACAAAAGGAAAACGTCTATCTTTGGAATCTAAGGTTAGGTCACATCAACCTCAATAGGATTGAGAAGTTGGTGCAAAGTGGACTTCTAAAGAGTTTAGAAGAAAACTCCTTGCCAGTATGTGAATCATGCCTCGAAGGCAAGATAATTAAATGACCTTTTACTGGAAAAGCTTATAGAGCCAAGGAAGTCTTGGAGCTTGTACATTCAAACCTCTATGGTTCGATGAATGTTAGAGCTCGAGGTAGGTATGAATATTTCATCTCTTTCATAGATGATTATTCAAGATTTGGGTATCTCTTCCTAATGAAAAGTAAATCTGAAGCCCTTGACAAGTTCAAGGAGTATAAGACTGAAGTTGAAAATTTGTTAGGTAAAAAGATAAAAACACTATGATCTGATCGTGGTGGAGAGTATATGGACTTCTAATTCCAGAACTATATGATAGAACATAGGATTTTGTCCTAACTCTTGGCCCTTGGTACACCTCAGCAAAATGGTGTATCAGAAAGGAGAAATAGAACCTTGTTAGACATGGTTCGGTCTATGATGAGTTATGCTCATCTTCCATACTCGTTTTGGGTTATATCCTGAACTACGTTCCCTCGAAAAGTGTTTCTAAAACACCTTTTGAGTTATGGAGAGACCATAAAGGTAGTTTACACCACTTCACAATTTGGGGCTGTTCGACACATGTGCTAGCGACTAACCCAAAGAAGTTGGAACCGCGTTCGAAGATTTGCCTTTTTGTAGGCTACCCCAAGGAAACGAGAGGAGGATACTTCTATGATCCAAGTGAGAACAAAGTGTTTGTTTCCACTAATGCTATCTTCTTGGAAGAAGACCACATGAGGGATCATAAGCCACAAAGTAAGCTCGTTTTACGTGAGATCTCTAGTGAGACTGATACTGCTGAGGGTTCAACAAGAGTTATTAAACAGGCCGACAGATCAACAAGAGTTGTTGAGGTCGGAATGTCTAGTCACCCAACTCAAGAGTTGAGACTATCTCGACGTAGTGAGAGGGTTATGAACCCACCAGATCGCTACATGGGTTTGACTGAAGCCCAAAACGTCATTACGATGATGGGGTCGAGGATCCATTGTCTTTTTAAGAAAGCAATGGAGGATGTTGACAAAGATGAATGGGTTAAGGCCATAAACAAGGAAATGGAGTCTATTTACTTCAATAACGTCTGAGAGCTTGTTGATCCACCTGATGGGGTAAGACCTATTGGGTGTAAGTAGATCTTTAAGCGAAAGAGAGGTATAGATGGAAAGGTGTAAACCTTTAAGGCTATACTCATGGCAAAGGGTTATACCCAAGTTGAGGGAGTTGACTATGAGGAAACTTTCTCACCTGTTGTCATGCTGAAGTCTATCTATATTCTCCTGTCCATATCCACATTTTATGATTATGAAATATGAAAAATGGACGTCAAGACTTCCTTTCTTAATGGTAATCTTGAGGAGACCATCTATATGACTCAACTAGAGGGGTTTGTAGTTTCAGATCAAGAGCAAAGAGTTTGCAAGCTTAATAGGTCTATTTATGGGCTGAAACAAGCATCTAGATCTTGGAACATCAGATTTGACACTGCTGTCAAGTCGTTTGTCTTTGATCAGAACGTTGATGAGCCTTGTGTTTACAATAAGATCATCAACAGCTCAGTAACTTTCCTAATACTGTATGTGGATGATATCCTACTCATTGGGAAATGATGTAGGGTATCTGACTGATATTAAGAGTTGACTAGCTGCCCAATTCCAAATGAAATATTTGGGTGAGGCACAGTATGTTCTCGAGATCTAGATTATTCGAGATCACAAGAACAGACGGTTAGTCTTGTCTCAGGCATCGTACATTGATCAAATGTTGATCAGGTACATGATGCAGGATTTCAAGAGGGGTTTGTTACCCTTCAGTCATGGAATTGTTTTGTCTAAGGATTAATGTCTTAAGACACCTCAAGAGATTGAGGAAATGAGACGGATTCCCTATGCTTCTGCTGTAGGAAGCTTGATGTATGCAATGTTGTGTACTCGACCCGATATTTACTATGCAGTAGGAATTGTTAGTCGGTATCAGTCCCATCCAAGATTTGATCACTGGAAAGTGGTCAAGACGATCATCAAGTATCTTCAGAGAACGAGGGATTACATGCTTGTGTATGGAGATAAGAATTTGATCTTTACAGGATACACGGACTCTGACTTTCAGACCGGTCAAGATTCTCACAAATCAACATCGGGGACAATGTTTACTCTGAATGGAGGGTCTGTAGTCTGGCGAAGGATCAAGCAAGGATGAATCGCGGACTCCATTATGGAAGCCGAATACGTAGCGGCTTGTGAAGCAGCTAAAGAGGTTGTTTGGCTGAGGAAGTTCCTATCAGATTTGGAAGTTATTCCAAATATGGATATGCCTATCACACTGTATTGTGATAACAGCGGGGCTGTGGCAAATTCGAAGGAGCCTCGAAGTCATCATCGAGGTAAGCATATAGAACGGAAATATTACCTGATTAGGGAGATTGTGTATCGCGGTGATGTGATAGTCACGAAGATTGCATCGTCGAGGTAAGCACATAGAACGGAAATATCACCTGATTAAGGAGATTGTGATCGCGGTGATGTGATAGTCACAAAGATCGCATCGAAGCACAACGTTGCTGATCCCTTTACAATGGCCCTTATGGCTAAAGTGTTTGAGGGTCACCTGGAGAGTTTGGGTCTGCGGGACATGCGACATCTTGTCTAGGGCAAGTGGGAGATGATACTGGGGTATGACCTAGTTTATTGTATATTGTACATTTTTATATTGTATTGTACATTAGTCTCCTGAGTCATTAGGACAAGTGGGAGATTGTTGGGATTGGTGTCCTAATTCTCATGGAGTCTCGTTGTTTTGTAAAGATACACATTGTTCAATGAATAAAATAAGTGTTATTTAATTCTGACATTTACTCATATCCAATAAACAAAGCTCCTTGGTTATGTAATGTGAACTTAAGCATGTATATGTGATACACAAGTAGATCATGCCTTAAGTGATAACCTAAATAGGTCTGTAGTATAAGGATTAAGGTGGGATACCTGATTCTGGTGACACTATGGATACGACCCGCTTTATAGAGGTTTGCAAGGGTTGTAAACTCCTACATATGGTAGATCCTAACCATTCATGTGGAGACGTGCGAACGAGGGTGTCTTATAAAAGAGTTTATATAAGACCTAGACCACGAAATGACTAGACTCTGTATATAACGCCGTTGATACTAGAGACTTGTATTTCACCTAAATGACCATAAGTTATATGACCTCAATCCTGAGTGTTTTGAGAACTCCTGCCTTTGAGGACGGTCCTTTGATTAGTATGGGTGAGAGTGGCCAGATTGCCAACTCAACATGCCTACCTTTTTGGGGACTTATCTGATCTAGAAGCTGGGAACTCAATCCACAAGATGGAATTCACTCCTTTCCCGAAGCAGGGATAAGTAGAGAGATTGCTCCCTTAAAGGCTGATTCTGTGGCTTGAACATAGTGGCCACAGCTTCTCTTTGGAAGAGAAGACTCATTCATAGTAGAACTATGACTTATGTTCATTAGAAGGATCAGTGATAATTAAGGAGACAGATGTAACTACAAGGGCATAACGATTATTGGCCCAGTTGTACTTACGAGTGATCGGTGAAGGGTTGTCGTACTGTTGATTGGTTAAGATGGACACATAATATATCTGTGGTAAATAGAGTTCAGTTGTCGGTCTTTAGTGGAGTGTCTGGCAGTTAACGAATGGTGGATCTCGTGACTAAAGAGTTTAGTCAGTTATTCACGTACCATTGGAGCTTCATACTACAGGTCCATGAGGTCCCATTGGTAGCTCAATGGATTCAGTTGAGGATCAATTCTTGGTGTTGATTTGAAATGTTCAAATTAACAAGTGGTATTTTGATTATATATGATATAATGGGTATGATGTATGAGATACATCTAGTCGAGGATTGATGTAAATGAGATTTACATTTAGTGCCATAGAATAGAAAAAGAACTATGGTTTATATGTTTCATGAGATGAAATATTAAAACTATAGATTAATAATATAGTATGATAAATTGGTTATCATTTATATTTATAATAATATTAATTATTGGATAATTAATTAACTTTCTTTAATAACTAATTGAGTGGGTGGTTATTGGATTCATGGTAACCGTGAGTTTAAAAGGAAAATGGTTTTCCTAATTTTAAGATGATTTACAAACTGTTGAAGTTTTCATAAAAAGTTTTAGAGATTTCTCTCTCGCACAAAAAGAGATCTCACGGTAGTCGTCAAGTAAATACGGATTTACTAAACGACGATGGGGCGAGCTAAACGATTGTGCAGTGGTGAGCTGAATGATCGTGCAGTATTTACTTGCTAGACGATCGCTTGCCCTAAGTAAACGATCGTGTAGAGTCTGTAGGCGACAGACCAAGCTAAACGATGGGCTAAACGATCGCATAGCTTTTTCTAGACGATCATTTAGCTTTAGTGATACTCAACTCGACATCGTCGAGGTTTTCTGGAGGCCATTCGTGTTGTTGGTGAGGAGTTCGTGACCGAGGCGATCGTTGAGGACGAGTGCGAAGAGTTTGTGTTGTGTTGCGGTCGTGTAGATCGAGTGTTTGAGGTTGCTGTTGTTCGAGCAGTCGTGCGCAACAAAGCGTGGAGACGTTTCTTCAAATGTTCGTAGAGTTTGTCTCTTTGTTCATTTGAGTTTTTCATGTCGTAATTTTTGTATGAATTGTATAACCGCTTGTTTGAAGTGGACTGTAAATGTATTGTTCATTCATGATTGTGATTTAAAATTATCTTTCTTTCATTGCTCATGGAAATCTCGAATCTAATTTCCTTCACTACTTCGCCTATTCACCTTATTATTGACCCATGCAAACACTTTCCGAAGAGAGGTTGCCACTAATAGCAACTCGAAGCCGAGCATGGATCTCACAGTGTGAACTCTTAGAGACGTGAGAACTAGAATAATATATCTCATATACTATTAATCTTCCACTGAAGTGTTCTATTTTATAAAAGATTGGGTACTTTCTTGGTTATTAACTGACTAATATTAAACAACCTAAGTCTAGGTGATTTTTCCTAGCATAACTTTTATACCGGGATTAACCTATGATGTCTAGGTGATAAACAAATTTTATTACCTTACACCACTCATGCATGCTCATAAAACTAGGGTTATAAACTTAGACGCCAGTTTGATCTGCAGGCAGGAGGTGCTCTTTGTCAACTTAAGTACCCCCAACCTTAGACAAGATCACCCCGGGTAAGTAAACAACTCTTGTTTAACAAGTAATGACCTATTCTAACTCTTAAAAAAGGCGATTGAATTACATCGGTTAACCTTAGGTGAGCATGCATCTTATTTTTGTTATAGATTTTAAATCTCTAGTTTATTTTATAACAATTATAAAACATATTATAACATTTATAACCATAGAACATTCGTTTATAACATGCTTCCTTAAACTATCATGCTTTAGTATAACGTTTATATTAAAACTAAGCATGCATACTATATACATTATAACACTTATAATATATAACAAATGTATGCGACATGTTTATCCTATAGTGGGGTATTTAAAAAACTATATGGCATACTTTATGCACACATAATCAAACACTATTATACATCAAATGCATAGTAATTAAACAACACTAAAGTGGATTGGTTTTGGCAATAAAAGCAAACAAACAATTAAATTATTACATAATTCAGCAAGCAGCTCCCTCGAACTAACTTCAAACACTTTGTACCAATCTAAACTAGCCAAAAACCACTCGGACCGGCTTGAAAACACCAAAAACCAAGTTGAATCGGTCAAATTAGCTCAACCAAGTCAACTGGACTGGTCCAGACCATTTGCACCATCTGGTCAATGCACGCGAGTGCGGTCAATGGGTGAAAGCGTGTGGGTTGCGAAGCGGGCGCGCAGGTCAGAGCTTCGGGCGGGTCAGGTCACTGACAGACGGCAAGTGCGCGAGGCGCTGGTGGAACCGAGTCACACGCATGAAAAAACGAACTGGGTTTGGGCTCCTGATGGGTCGGACGTTAAGAGACAGCTGGCGCGTGCAGGAAACACCACCGAACTGGGTCGGGTTTCCTGGTTCTCGGGTCTGGTAGGGAATTTTCGTGTCTGAAAGCAAACTCTCGAGTCGATGAGCCTTTCTATACCAATAATGAAGTTACCTCTTTGTTGGAACCGAGCAATTACAGCCTAATAACGACTCTAATGACTTTAGAAAATTTACAGACCCTTTGCCACACATTAATGCTCATAAACATATGAGCAATTACAAATTTTAACAAGTTATTAAAGAAAACTAATGCTAAAACTGTAATGTATCCATTTTAGTCAACCAAACATCCAATCAATGAAAAAACACCCACCAATTTGCAATAGAAAGTTATAAGCATGCTCTAATACCATTTAATGGATAATAATGAACGCATGCACAACACAACAGAAGCGATGAATTTGCAACGTTTTAATTGCAATAAAAACAAGAATATGCATGCAAAAGGGATAGAAAATACAACTTTTGAAGACTCCACCGCAAACCTCCTCTCCCGTGCACGAACCACACCACCAATGGTAAATCCCCACTATTCTCTGGTTGAGGAATACCGCCGTGGGGCCGTTTTATTAGTGAAAATAAGGGAGTTTCACTATAGAAAGAAGGAGAGTAAAGAAGAGTTGACGTGGAAGAGTTTAGGTCAAAAGTTGTGGAAGCATTAGTCTCGCAAAATTAAAAAACAAAGTCATTTAAAGAGAAAACACATGCAATATCTCATTTTTCATGTCTTCCACCTCAAACGCCACTAGCATGTAATCTCTAGGTGTCAAGCTTGGGAAGTGTCACTTCAAAGTCCACTAAGTTAGTGGAAAAATCCAACAATTGGATTTTTCCATTAACTAAAAATAATAATTAAAAAATCAAGTTTTTTATGAAAAGCATTTTCATAATTTAGAAAATAATTAAAAAAAACAAATTTAATATCACATATTAAATTGTTTATGACACCTAGTTTTGATTAATCACATTAATCAAGTTTTATGAAACACTTACATGCTAATAAACAAGAATACTCTCAAACATAATCAATTAATCAATTAATTATATAATTGTAAATTATATCGCATATAAAATACAATTTTCCCTTAAGATCGAATTTGAACATTTCAAATTCTCACTTCACCTAGTTCTTCAATTTTGTCTGTAGTGAGCTTGCAAAGAGACCTGATAGACCTATAGATCATGGGCTCCAACGATCCGAGACTAACCGGTCAAACTCTTTAATTTAGTTAATCAATATTCGTTAACTAACAAGATTGTCCACTATAGCCTGTAGTTGCACCCCCCTTACTATAGATATATTGTGTGTCCATGTGATATAACCGTCATCAATAAGTTGATCCTTCACAGGTTGTTCGTAACCTAAGCTAGATCAACTACCGAAATACCCATGAGTTACATCTTTTCTCCTTAAGTACCACTGTCCCTCTTATGAACAATTGATTTAGGATTTTAATCACTAAATTCATTCCCTTTCAGGCCAACGAGAGGATGGGGCCTCTTGTTCAAGACCCGGGATCAATCCTTAAGGGAACAACCTAATCCAAGTACTATAGATTGTTTAGGTTATTTTACTCGAACTTGATTAAGTTTATGTCTCTACATAAAGTCCAAGTATTCAGGACAATAGCCAAGGGTTCATAGTTTATTAAATTTAGAGTTATTAAACAATCAATAACACTTGTCTGAATAAACTTTATATATATTTACTATTTACAAAACTATGAGTTTTAGGACATACAACCTAACAAAAACAAATATTGATGATATGAAAATTATATTTAAAAGTGTAAAATTAAATAATTTATATTTTGAGTGACTAAAAGTGTATTAGGGAGTGACTTTGAACATTACAAAAATAATTTTAACAATTTAAAAATAAGTCCCAAACATACACTTAGCCTTGCCAAAAAAAAAAATGTTAAAAAATGTTCCCACCATTAGTATAATGATCATTTTGTTTGAAGTTTTCATGAGCTCGAAAAGGACAAAGTTTAAAACAAATTATATAATCTATTTTACAAAACTTGGGGACTAAAATAGCCAATTTAAAAGCTTAAAAACCAATTGCATCTATTCTTGAAAACTCAGGGAGTAAAAAAATATTTTTCTCTTTTGTCTAATTTTTACACCAATTTTTTTACAACAAAATATAAACCATAACTTCAAGTTAAAGTATATATCCCACAAAACTCCAAACATAAAAATCTTCCCCTTAAAACTTTCCAAAACTATGAATATCCACACACAAAAGAAAAAAAAAAGCATATTTGGTTATTAACACACAATCAATTACTAACGTATTGTTGGGAATGTCCTAGAACTCACAATTCGTAAATTTTGTGTTAAAAATTCTATTTATCAATAAAATATTATTGAGTATCTTATTCAATAAAGTCATTAATATGGCATTCTATCATGAAAATCCAATGAATACATTTCTTTATAACGACCGTTTACTGTTAAAACTGACTATTTCAAACTAAAATGACCTAGGGTAAGACGATTTTAATCTTGAGATTACTATGAACTCCTGTTTATTTTGGGATTATCCTTTGATCTATATAGGTGAGAGTAGTCCAATAGCACTGCTCAATAAGCCTCCCATTTTTGGGATAAGACCGGTAAGATAGCTGGGGACATAGCTATGCAAGATGGAATTCATTCCTACCCGACTTAGGGTTAGCATATAGGTTGTTCTCTTAAGTGCTGATGCCTAGTCTTGAACAATGGGGCCTACCTTCTCTTGGTAGAGAGGGATATGATTTATAAATGATATTATAAATCAGTTGTTCAATAGAAGGTCAGTGGGAACTTAAGATGTAAGATGTATTTAAGGGGTAAAACGATAATTTTGACCTAGCTGTAAATATGAACGACCTGTAAATGATCAACTTATTGATTATGGTCGAAATAGACATAAATATATCTACATTGAGAAGAGTGCAACTATCGAGCTATAGTGGTGTGTCTTGATAGTTAACGAATAGTAATTAATTCGGTTTAAAGAGTTTAACTGATTAAATACAAATCGTTGGAGCTCATGATTTGTAGGTCCATTAGGTCCCTCTACTAGCTCATAAATTGGAATAGCAAATTAAGTATTCATTAGATGAATTTTGGAATTAGAGTTATGAATTTAAAATGTTCAAATTTAATTTTTAGGGTTTTCATTTGATTGTATGTGATACAATTAAAAACGTTTAATTTAGTTGAAATTCAACGAAATTAGAGAATCAATTAATATTTAAATTATGATTTAAATATTAAATTGAATTCTATTGGTGAAATTGGTATTTTATTAATTTAATATTAGGATATTAAATTAATATTCTTTTAATTAACAAGTTTAATTAAAATTAAAATTAGTTTTATTTAAATTAATTATTTTGAATTAATTTTATACAACTAATTTTAAATAAAATGGTTTTATTCAAAATCAATTTTCAATTTTAAAAATTAGTTTTAAGTTAGTGGATTTTTCCAATTTAGGAAAAATCCACTAACTACAATATAATGAAATTTCACCAAATTTCAATTGTTTTTTGCAATTATCACCAAGTAGGTGGTGCCATTCATGCAATGCTACTATCATGCATAATTTCACGCAAAGAAATGAGGGAGAATTTCTGGAAATTGGTCTGAAGTGTTGCAGAAATATGAACCCTCACAAACCTACCAAAATTCCTCTCCAATTCATATAGATTTGAGTGTTTCCACCACATATTCCTTCTTGAGCTTTGTAGAGAAGATCTTGATGGTGATCTTGTTGAAGTTTCAAGCTCAATCTTGGAGTATTTTTGTTGAATTCGTGGATTAAGTCTTCAAAGATAATGTTTACTTCAAACCCTCTATGAATATCACTTGAATCGCATGTTTAAAACTCAAATTAAGAGTAGTTATAATGCTTATTGGTTCTGATTTGTTCTGTTGCATGTTATATTACTTTTTCAATTGGTATCAGAGCATGATTTAGGCACTCAATTATCATTAATTTGAGTTTGGTGGGTGAATTTCTAAGCATGTTTGAGTATGTGATTGATATGGTTTAAATTCAACTTTGGCATTAGAATTCTCTTTGATTTCCATGTTAAATTTATAATTGGCTCTTGTTTGATGAGCTTATGTGTGTGCCCTAGAGTCTTTAATTTATTTGGAGTTATTAGAGTCCGAATTAGGCTGTAATTTGAAGATTGATGCAAGCATATTCGAGCAGAAAACTGGAGCTGAGCCTTCTACCCAAGAGTGTCACGACGTTGTTCATCGAGCGTTGCAACGCCACGGGCTCGCTGATGAACAACGTTGCAATAGTGGGATGCAGCGTCATGATGCTGTTTATCTCAAGAGTTTTTGCTTCGTGTGTTGCCTGGCTGCTTCTTGGGTTGAAGAAATCGGATTGATTGGTTCTCCTCCAAATAGGTCCGGTTCAACTTCCTTTGGTACCTTGGTGGTCCGGTTTAGGCGATTCGGGTTTGGTTCGGGTCGGTTTGAGTGGTTTTTCATCAGATTAAAGTTGTTCATGAGCCATTTTTGTAATAATTTAGCTTATTTGTTTGCTTAGAATGCCAAAGTTGAACCATATTAGTGCTATTTAATTATTTATGCATATGATGTGTATTATTTTTTAATTAAACATGTTTGTGCATAAAGTATGCCATTTTAGATTTCAAATCCCGCCATAGTTAAATATGTTACATGCATTATTGTATGTTATAAATTAGTTATAGTATATTGTATGCATGCTTTAGCATTTGTTAAAAATTGATGTAATTGCTATGTTAATTTTTGCCTTTGAAGCATGTTATGGTTGGTTTAAAGAATGTTTATTTTATAAGTTTGTTATAAAATGAAATTAGACTTTAAAATCCATAACAAAGAGACACAACATGCTCACTTAGGTCAAAAACTAGTTTTAAACCGTTAAAATAGATTGTTACCTTATAAAATTTGGTTTCAAACTCAAATCAGTTCATAAACCTCTCTAAGGCTGGGTGTACTTAAGTTGACGGTTTACGTAACACCTCCTACCTAGGGATTATGACTGAAAAATTAAGCGTTGTTAACTGGTTTTATGAGCTTGTGTGAGCGGTGTGAGGTTTAAAATTGGTTTAAACACATAGACATCATAGGTTAATATCCAAATATAATGTTATACTTGGATAAAATCACATAGACTTAGGTTCTTCTTAATTAGTCGTAATAAAACCTAAGTAAATGAATACCCAAACTTTTATAACACTTCAGTGGGAGATTAACAATATATTCCTTATAAAATTAATAGCTCTCATGTCCCCAAGAGTTCACACCGTGAGATCCATGGTCGGCTTTGTGTCGCTTTTATCGCGACTACTCCATATAGAAACTGTTTGCATGGGTCAATAACAAGGTGAATGGGGAAAGTAGTTCATAGTAAGTGGGTGAAGAAAATGTGTCAACATTGTTCTACGGTCTCCTCCATTAGTTTGAACCGTGAGATTCCTATGTTGCATCTGTTTTTGTTTTTAGGCCGCACTAGCTAGTCGTTAACCACGACGATCCCCATGGAGGGTTGTAACATAGGATTCAGAATAACCCAAGCTTCATAAATGAATAGGGTCTTATAGTTCTGTCTTGGATATTGTCTTCATCTTGGGGTCATATTCATACCGTTCTATAAAATCTGAAAATGGCAGGTCACACTTACAAGAATTACTAATTATTAGTAAGGATCTTGATAAAAAATGATAATAAAAAAAACTATAGGAATACAGAGTTATTCTGATATAGTATTTGGTCAGGATTGTCTTACTTCAATGAAGGAAATTTTTTATTGCCCCACGGTAGCAACTGTTCTAAATCACTAAAGTATTGTTGCAAATAAATAAAGTTTTTTGGGTACTTTATTATTATTGCTAAAAATTGAATTTAGATGCATAAGTTTAATATAATTTGTTTAAATTATTTCAGTAATGTCAAATTCAATTATACAACTGTTTGCTTCTAATAAGTTTAACGGAGAAGGATATTCAAACAGAAAATCCAACATTAATACGATATTAGTTGTGGATGATTTGATGTTTATGTTGACGGAAGAATGTCCTCCGATTCCCAGTATAATAGCGAACCGAAATGTTTGGGACATCTATGATCGGTGGATTAGGGCTAACAAAAAAGCCAGGGCTTATATCTTAGCAAGTATATTCGATGTAATTAATAAGAAACATGAGATAATGCCCACTGCCTGTGAGATAATGGTGTTGCTCCAAGAGATGTTCGGGCAACCGTCATCCTCTATTCGACATGAAGTCATTAAGTATGTTTATAGTACTCGCATGAAAGATGGTACCAACGTTAGAGAACATGTTCTCGATATGATGTTCAATTTTAATATTACTGAAGCTCATGGGGCGATGATAGATGAAATCAATCAAGTCAGTATGATATTAGAATCTCTTCAGGAGAATTATCTACCTTTCAGAACTAATGGTGTTATGAAAAAAATTACTTACAATTTTACTACACTGTTGAACGAGCTATAGACATATCAGTCTATGATGAAACTCAAAGAAAGTGAAGTAAATGTTATTTCACGACCGAAAAAGTTTCTAAAGGGTTCTACGTCTGGAACAAAACCCGTTGATAAAAAGATGTATGTTCCTTCTTCTTCAAAAGACAAGGTTGTACAAATGAAGAAGAAGGGTAAAGGAAATAAGAAAACCACTACAAAGAAGAACAAAAACAAAAACAAGGCTCCCAAAGGGAAGTGTTTCAATTGCATAGAGAATGGGCACTGGAAGCGTAACTGCCAAAGTATTTAGCCGAAAAGAATGTGAAGAAGGCAAACCAAGGTAAATCAGATTTACTAGTAGTTGAAACATGTCTAGTGGCAAATACTCACCTAACTTGGATATTAGATTCAGGTACCGCTAATCATGTTTTCACTTTTCTATAGGATACTAGTTCTTGGAGATAACTTTCTAAACAAGAAATGACTTTCAAGGTGGGAACGGGAGAAGTCATTTCGGCTCATGCAGTGGGAGATGTCAAGCTATTTTCTGGAGAATCTTTCATCTTACTTAGAAATGTATATTATGTACCTCAGATGAAAAGAAACTTAAACTCCATTTCCTGTCTGCTAGAAAATAGATACAAAATATCTTTTGAATCTAATGAAGTGAATGTTTTTTCAAGAGGTATTCATATTTGTTCTGCAAGACTCGATAATAATGCAAGACTCGATAATAATTTGTACATATTAAAATCATCCAGGACACAGTCATTGGACTGCTGTAAAAAATATCCTTAAGTATCTAAGGAGAACGAGGGACTATATGCTTGTGTATGGACCTAAGAATTTGATCCTTACTAGATACACTAATTCTGATTTTCAGACTAACATAGATTCAAGATATCTACTTTAAGATCATTTTTCACTCTCAATAGATGAGCTATAGTTTGAAGAAGCATTAAATAGAGTTGTATCGCTGACTCCATGATGGAAGTAGAATACGTAGCCACATGTAAAGCCGCTAAATAAGCAGTATGACTATGCAAATTCTTGGCTGTCTTGGAAGTAGTTCCAGATATGCACCTACCCATCACTATATTGTAACAATAGTGGTGTTTTTGCAACTCAAAATAACCAAGGAGTCACAAACGTGGAAAACATATTGAGAGAAAGTACCATCTCATCAGAGAGATAGTACATCGAGAAGACGTGATCATCACAAAGATAACCTCCAAATACAACCTTATTGATCCATTTACAAAGGCTCTCTCGACTAAGTGTTCGAGGGCCACCTGGTTGGTCTTGGACTCTGAGCAACGTAATCTAGGAAAAGTGGTAGAATATCTATGGTATTAGTGCCCTAGTTTATTGTATTTTTCCTCTATGTTTCTCAACATTATATTGTATATATTTATTCTCATTGGAGTTTTAATCCAAGTGGGAGATTGTTGAGAATATCCTAGAACTCGCAGTTCCTAAATTTTGTGTTAAACATTCTATTTATCAATAAAATATTATTGAGTATCTTATTCAATAAAGTCATTGATATTGCATTCTATTATGAAAATCCAATAAACAAATCCATGGCTATAGTATGAATACTTTAACTTTATGTGGTGATAAAAACAGGATCAAGTTATAGTATGTAGCCTAAATGGTCTATAAGTATATGGATGAAGTTGGGTATTTCATCCTAGTAACACTATTGAATGCGGCCCATTTTGTATACTGATACAAATGATGTGATCCAAAGATCATTCATGTAGAGACATATTTGTGGGAACATCCTATGCAATGAGTTTGCATAAGACTAGACCTTGAAATAGTCACTTTTCTTTATAACGACCGTTTACTATTAAAACTGAATATTTCAAACTAAAATTACCTAGGGTAACACGATCTTAATCCTGAGATTACTATGAACTCCTGTTTATTTCAGGATTATCCTTTGATCTACATAAGCGAGAGAAGTCTAACAACACTGCTCAATAAGCCTCCCATTTTGGGGATAAGACCGGGTAGATAGCTAGGGACATAGCTATGCAAGATGGAATTCATTCCTACCCGACTTAGGGTTAGCAAATAGGTTGTTCTCTTAAGTGTTGATGTCTAGTCATGAACAATGAGGCTCTGCTCTCTCTTGGTAAAGAGGGATATGATTTATAAATGGTATTATAAATCAGTTGTTCAATTGAGGGTTTGTGAGAGCTTAAGGTGCAAGATGTATTTACAGGGATAATACGGTAATTTTGATCCAACTGTAAATACGAACGATCTGTAAAGGATCGACTTACTGATTATGGTCGAAATGGATATAAATATATCTACAGTGAGAATAGTGCAACTATCGAGCTTTAGTGGTGTGCCTTGATAGTTAACAAATAGTAATTAATTTGGTTTAAAGAGTTTAACTGATTAATTACAAATCATTGGATCTCATAATCTGTAGGTTTATTAGATCCCTCTACTAGCTCATAAATTGGAATAACAAATTGAGTATTAGTTGGATGAATTTTGGAATTAGAGTTATGAATTTGAAATGTTCAAATTCAATTTTTAGGATTTTCATTTGATTGTATTTGATACAATTAAAAACGTTTAATTTAGTTGAAATTAAACGAAATTGGAGAATCAATTAATATTATTATGATTTAAATATGAAATTGAATCATATTGATGAAATTGGTGTTTTATTAATTTAATATTAAGATATTAAATTAATATATCTTAATATTAAATTAAATTAATATTCTTTTAATTAAAAATTTAATTAAAATCAAAATTAGTTTTATTTAAATTAATTATTTTGAATTAATCTTATAAAACTAATTTAAAATAAAATGGTATTATTTAAAATCAATTTTTAATTTTAAAATTGGTTTTAAGTTAGTGGATTTTTCTAATTTAGGAAAAATCCACTAACTACACTATAATCGAATTTCACAAAATTTCAATTGGTTTTTGCCATTATCGCCAAGTAGGTGGTGTCATTCATGCAGCGCTACTATCCTGCATGATTTCAGTGTATATGTACATTCTTCATGCAAAGAAATGAGGGAGAATTTCTAAAAATTAGTCTGAAGTGTTGCATAAATAAAACCCTCACAAACCCACCAAAATTCCTTTGCAATTCAGCTAGATTTGAGTGTTTCCACCACATATTTCTTCTTGAGCTTTGTAGAGAAGATCTTGTGTAGTGGTCAAGCTCAATCTTGGAATATTGCTGCGAATTCGTGGATTAAGTCTTCAAAGGTAATGTTTGCTTCAAACCTTCTATGAATATCACTTGAATAGCATGTTTAAAACTCAAATTAAGAGTAATTAGAGTGCTTATTGATTCTGATTTGTTCCACTGCATGTTATATTACTCTTTCACATATAACCTAATGGTAAGATCATTTTTAACTTTTATTTATATATATATACATTTTACTTTTTAAATAAGGGTACTATTGCAACTTTTAAAAGCTTATAGGTATTTATGCAACGGGATATTAATGGTTTTTATTCATATATAAGCAGTAAGACCGTAAGGGTATTTTTGAACTTTTTTTTATGTTTTAAGAGCATTTTTTAAACTTTTTAAAGTTCAAGGGTATTTTTGAAACAAAATAATAGTAGTTTCCATCCAAAATTAACGATAAGGGAATTTTGAACTCTTCTTGAAAGTTTAAGGGTCTTTTTGAAACTTTTGAAAGTTCCCCGACACAAATTACGAAGTTAAAGAATATTTTGCATAACTTAGTATAAAAATTTTGAAACATTAATTTGCTTATGCAATAAAGTCTGGATGTCCGAGCTTGTTTCAAACTTTTAGGGATGCAACACATATGGAAGTCAAAGTATCTACCCCAATCAATATTAAAATCCCAACTTTATATATCTTGGTTAATTTTATAATATGGTCGTGCTTGACGATAAATTTGATATTTATAATTTTAAAAGTTATAATTTGATTCCAATAATTTTGTAAAATCTTCCTAGTTTCTTTTTCTTTTTAGAAATTTCCGAATTGTTTTCATAAAATATCGAATAAAAGTTATCCACATTTCGTAACACCAAGAATATTTTAAGAGACCTAATAAGATCACAAGAACTAAATTGAAGCTAAACATAACCAAGAATGTTTGTTATGAGACTATAATAATAATTTAACCTAAATGAATCTAAATATGAAACTAAATTGTCAATAAAACTACCTAATTCTGAATTTTCATTTTCCAACACTCCCAAGAAAACGAAAATGAGAGAGAATGAGAAAGAAACACATGTTACACACATGTTGTGTTTTATTTTGACTTTTAGGTGAATGCATGTCCCAAAAAAATGGAAAATCCATGGTCAAAATCTTGAATAATTTACTTGTTTGTTATTATTGTTGGGTTGAAAAGTTTGGTGAGATAGCTTAATCAATTCCTAGAAAATGCATAAGAGAGAAGAAAAGAAAACAGAGACAAAAATACAAATTCAAATTGCTTTAAGTAAGTTGTAAGAGGGAAGGTTCTTCACCTAGCACTGCACCAACTGTTGAGACCTAACTTTGAAAAATATAACCAAACCCTCCCTCTTTCTCTCCAAGTAATAACAGAAAACTTGGCAATTATAATATATTTTGATAACATACAATTTTTGTCTATATATTTTCGTCCACGTACTTTCAATTTAATTTTGGTTCTTGTATTTTTTATAAATATTAGATTTAATCTTTTAAAAAGTTAATTTTTATTGAAATTGGCTAAATAATATTATTAATTTTCATGCAAGAAAATATAATATGAGAATTTATTTTCAAAATTTATAGCGAAGATGTTAGTAAATAACAATAGGTCTTTGAAAAATATCAATAATATAAAAGGGCTAAATTTAAGATTTCTTCATTTTAATGATTAAAATTCAACAAACTTCAAACTATAAAGACCAAAATGATATTTTAACCTATATTTTTCATCATTTTACTTTAAGACTTGGTTTTTTAGTTCATATATTTTTATATGTCCAAATTTGGTCCTTATACTTTCAATAAATCTTAAAAACAACCATTGACATTGTTAGTTTTTATTGTTATTATTTTTTTAAGTTAGTCTCTATTAACTTTTCCTCTTAAATTTTATGGGTCTTTTTTTGTTTTTTGGGATGTAGATAACCAGAATCTTAAATGCCTAAAATTATAGATATTAGAAATTATCCATGTTTGTTTTGTAGGAATATTTTTGTAGATACCTATAAATATTTTGATAATGTTTCGTAGGATTTCTAGTTGGGAGTGTCTTAAATTTACATAATGTTTCAAGAATGCCCTTATCACTATTTATTAATTTATAATTAATTTGATATAATTTAAACTTTTATAACATATTTATTTTTATCCATTTGAATTTCTTTTAAAATTAATACAATTTATATTATTTTTAAATGTTATTTTTCTCGAAAAAATAATATCATAATTTAAGATTTTTTATAAAATAAATATTCATTTAAATTTAAATTTAAATATATTGCTAAAAAATAATAAGAATTACGATATAATTAAAAATATATGATATATATGGTTGACAATATTTATTTTAATTATATAATCCAAATGAAGGTTAATATATATATATGTGTGTGTGTAAACTAAAATAAAAAGGAGGACAAAAATAGAAAATGGGGATGCCCTCAACTAGGGAATCTAAAAAATCATCTTTTAGTAGGCCACCTAAAACTCTCCAAATCCTTCATCCAGGCATCCTGATGCCTGAAAATCTTCAGATGTCGATGCATCTTACAATAGTGAAAAACAAATGCGGTAATCCAGATGTCCACTCTATTGAAATCTAGAATGCACACGAAACAAACGACTCCATAGAAACATATTCACAATGTCTTTTTATGCAAGAAAAATATTATTATATTTAACTAATTTTGATATAAAAAAATTAACCCTAAATGACTAAATTTAAGTTTTATTAAAAGTACATATTAAAAAATTATCGAGATTAGAATAAAATGAAACTTAAAATATAAATGCTAAAATGATATTTTAACCCTAAAGGTTAATCTCTCATGTTGGTCCCTTTGATTAAGAGGTCGCTACAAATTCTAGATAGAAACAATTTTTCTGATGGTGACGGTTTTTTGTTAAACGTAGTAGAAAAAGGAGAATAAAGTGTGTATGAAAAGTAAAACATCTACTCACATTAGACTGGTTGTATTAGTAGAATTTAAGATGGGTAAAAAAAAATACATAGGCAGGTGGGGATTAAATTAACTAAATCCCTAATGCATTTAAAAACATAACAATCAATCTATTTAATCTTCACAAATATCTCATACTAAATATCACAGAAAATGATGGTCAAATAAGATAATAGTGAGACATCTAAGAAAATCTAACCAAACTATAGAGGCTAAGGAGTTGTTGGGGGAGACACCATGATTACTGAAAATCATTGAAATGCATGAAAAATCAAAGACGAAACGAAAATGGGATCGTGAAATGTGAAAACAGTAGAAAAGATGATTGGGTTAAAAACTGTCGAAGCGGAATGAGTTCAATATTACCAATTGAATCCAAAAGGCTCAATCCAAACATGGATTTTGAATTACATTACAATCCAAATATATATTCTATTACGAGTTCTCAAACTACCCGTAATTGTAACTTCCAAACCAAACCAAACTTATAGAGATCAAATTAAAATTAAACACAAACCCAAAATTGACTGCTGTTTCCAATCTTATATTTGACCACTTGGAAATTAAGACCAGCCGCCCACAGGTGATTATTGCCCATACCATCCTCCATCCCAATTGAATTCAAGCATATATATGTATCTGCATACATATATATCTTCTAATTCATCTCATTTCACTGCCATTTAATTAATAAGTGTGAGAGTAAGATGAATCCCATAAACTATGCTTATACTTTTAGGCCCTTCCTAGGCTTTGTTTATGCAATTATTATCAGTGCATTAGTCATTGTGAGTGAGAGTTCATATTCCACTTCTTATGAAGATCATCACTTAATGAGACGCATCGACAACTACCCATATAGTCTCTCTTCTGTAGCTCCTTCTCGATCGCATCTCACGGTAACTCTCCCTCTCTTTTTCTACTGGCACTGATTAGATTGGAATTTGTCTGAACATATGATGAACAAATGATGAAGGAAACATCGGGATCACGTGTTTATCACGTTGTTGCCTACGGAGCCGATCCCACTGGCGAATCCGACAGCACCGAGGCGATCGAGAAAGCCATCTCTGATGCATTTTCGTATGCCACTGATGGTCATTTGATGAAAGGCATTTTAGACCTTGGTGGTTCTCAACTTCACCTAGATGGAGGGACGTACAAGATCAGTCGCCCCTTGCGCTTACCTGACGTAGCTGCTGGCAATTTCATGGTAACTTACCTCTCTCTCGTTGTCAATTGATTTTTAGTCGAATGCAATACGATAAGAATGAATTTATGCATATGGGACAGATACATGGAGGATCATTACGCGCATCGGAGTCTTTTCCAAGCGATGGCCATCTTATAGAATTGAGGCCGTCATCACCTTCTGTGATGTA
This sequence comes from Benincasa hispida, assembly GCF_009727055.1. Lineage (NCBI taxonomy): Eukaryota > Viridiplantae > Streptophyta > Magnoliopsida > Cucurbitales > Cucurbitaceae > Benincasa > Benincasa hispida. The sequence continues at coordinate 47,186,453 of NC_052359.1, forward strand.
TGAATATATCACACTCAAGGACCTAATGTTAAACTGCAATTTCAGAGGAGGTGGGATAGCCATAATAAACTCATTGAGAACTACAGTAGATAACTGTTACATATCACACTTGACGAGCGAGGGGATAGTAATTGAAGGTGGGCACGAAAGTTACATACGAAACTCCTTCATCGGGCAGCATATCAACGTCGGTGGAGATGGATACGAAAAGGACTTCTCAGGGATCGGAGTGAAAGTAATGGGAAACGACAATGTGTTGAGGGACATAGTGATATATTCAGCAGAGATTGGAGTGATGGTGTTGGGACAAGCAAATGTGATAATGGGAGTGCACTGTTACAACAAGGCCAGGGGATTAGGTGGGGTAGGAATTTATGTGAAGCAACCTGGTTTTACACAAACAAGGATAGTGAATTGCTACTTAGATTACACAGGAATAGTGGTGGAGGATCCAGTTCAAGTGCATATAACAGGATGTTTCTTCCTAGGGAATGCATTGGTTGTATTGAAATCGATAGGGGGCGTAATAAGTGGATTGAATATCGTCGATAACATGTTCGCCGGAGATTATACAGGGGTGAAGATAGTCGAGTTGGATGAATCCAAGACTCCCTTCACTAGAATTGATCAAGTGGTGGTAGATAGAAATAATGTCCGAGGGATGGTGGTTAAGACGACGGTGGGAAGAGGATCCACGAGAGTGACGAATGGAACGACATGGACGGTTGATTTCTCGAGCTTATTGTTATTTCCTAACCTCATAAGAAATGTAGTGTACTCATTGGAGATGGAGCAGAGTGAGGGTCAGGGTCAGGTATTTCCAAACCATGTGTTAACTAATCTAGCTCATAACCGAGTAACTGTCCGGTCCAATGTGGCAGTAGCAGCTACATTACATGTTCAAGTACACCAAACAACCTATGCCTTATGATACATACTACATTCAATTTGAAATGAAACCTTAATCGTTGTTTCTTGGTTCATCATCAATTGATGTATAGTATAAGAAATGTATTTAATGTATTCACTTATTGTTCACATTATAAGGGAAATTTTTAGAGTTTCAGTTCAGTTTAGACATTAATTATTTTGTTAAGTGATTTCTCCTTCCTCCAAAATAATTTTTAAAATCAATTTGTTTGAAGTTTTTTATTATGTAACTAACCATTATGAAATTATTTTTTATACTTTTTTTGTTTAGATAGTTGTCCTCAGTTATAAATCCATGATCATCCTTTATTTAACCAATATAAAACTTTGGTCACATTCTCGACATATTATTCCAGTATAGCTTGGGAGACTCATCCCACTTATGTACAATGAGTTCATCAATTGTTTTAACAATATATGCTTTTCTCCCTTACGAACGAATACCACAAAATTTTAAATTTCAATAAAGAAAAGTGAAATGAAGGTCATCTTTTTCTTGATTCAAGAGAAAATGAGAAAGATGGATGAATTTATTGGCTAAAAGGAAACACAGGTCAACATATTAAGTGTGAAATAATTTAAATCACACACCCCCAAAGATACCATGCTTGCAAAAGTCACTCATACATACTCACATCAGCTGCCTCTTTGTCCATGCTTGCATCAGACTTAAAAACTTTAACTTGAGCAAAATAATAGTGTTATGAAAATGACAACTAAAGGATATAAAAGAATGTAAAAGAATCGACACACAGATATATGTGGTTCACTAATGGTATGGTAGTTATGTCCACGGGGCAGAAGGAGAACAATATTATTAGAGAGTGTTGTTTTAATACATAAACGATGCCTCTAGGGTTAGAGAGTTTATATAGCGTACTATTCTAAACCCTAGGATCATAATCATATGAATACTGAAAAGTTTGTTGTTCAATACGCCAGCGAGACCTCCGTATGTGGTGGTAGTTCGAAGCACTAACAAACAAATTCAAGGCATTCCAACAAATCTCCACCTTAACTTGAATTCTCTCCCAAATAACAAATGTACCAGATGCAACATAAATAACATTACAAGACGCACTCTGACTTCTCCCTCATGACTCAAAGTGTTCCACAAAGGGAACCACTAACAATTCAAAACATTCAGCAAGTCCAAACAATGTTGGAACTTGCCTTGTTGAACACTTTGAGTAATGAGGGAGAAGTCAGCAGGGTTATCAGCAATACCAATTTTCATCACTTTAACTCTCTGTTCACCTCTTAAGAAGTGATATCTTACTTCGATATGTTTAGTTCTCTCATGATGAACTTGATCCTTGGCTAGGCATATTGCACTCAAAGTATCACAATATACAATAGCTTGGTCATGATGCAAACCAAGATCACCAACTAACCCCCTCAGCCATATTCCCTCTTTAGCAGCTTCTGTCAAAGTCATGTACTCTGCTTCGGTAGTAGACAAAGTAACTATAGGCTATAAGGTTTCCTTCTAACTAACAACATAACCATCTATAGTAAACAGCCAGTCATAGTTCTCCTACTATCAACATCTCCAGCATAGTCAGAATCAGAATTAACCTGTCACCAAACACTTTATGTCATTCCCATAAACGAGACCAACATCAGATGTACCTCTAAGGTAACGAAAAATCCTTTTAACAGCTTGCCAATGCTTCTTCCCAAGTTGACCCATGAACCTACTGACAACACTAACAACATGGGCAAGATTAGGCCTAGTACAGACCATAGCAAACATCAAACTTCCCACTGCACTAGCACAAAGAACTTGAGACATATACTTCTTCTTAGCTTCAGACTGTGGTGAAAGCACAGATGATAAACGAGCCTTTGCAGCACTGGGAGTATCGATAGGCTTAATTGATGACATACTAAACTTGGACAATATTTTTTGAATATAACCTTTCTGTGACAAGAAGAGCTCATTTTTATCTTTATCTCTATAGATCTCCATACCCAAAATTTTCTTAATAGCACCCAAATCATTCATATTAAACTCAATACTGTTATGTTCTTTAATTTCTGAATGTCAGACTTGGACTTTGCAACTATGAGCATATCATCAACATATAAAAGTAGATAAATCGTCAAACCATCATCAGCTTTGTTGTCATATATACAACAATCATACGAACTTCTGTTATAGCCAAGTCCAACCATTTAGCTGTCAAATTGTTTGTAGCACTGCCTTAAAGATTGCTTTAGACCATACAAAGATTTCTTCAACTTGAAAACACAATCTTCTTTACCTAGACACTAGAACTCATCTGACTGGATCATATAAATTTTTTCCTCCAACTCTTCATGTAAGAAAGTTGTCTTCACATCTAGTCGCTTAAGTTCCAAATTCTGATGTGCTACTATAGCTAGTAACACCCTAATAGAAGTATGTCTAACTACTGGTGAGAATATCTCATCATAATCAATTTCTTCTCTTTATGTGAACCTTCTAACAACAACTCAAGCTTTATATTTAATGCCCTCTGAAGGTGATATTCCCTCTTTTTCTTGGAGACCCATTTACAAATGACAATTTTTCTCTTCTTAGGTCATTTAACTAATTTCTAAGTCTAATTTTTGTCAAGAGATTCCATCTCATCCTCATAGCAGCAAGCCATTGAGCAGACTCACTATATGACATAGCTTTTTTATAGGTGGATGGCTTATGAGCATTCACCTCTTCAGCAACTTGTAGCACAAAAGTAACCATATCTTAAAAACCATAACTCATAGGAGGTTCAACACTAACTCTTCTAGCTCTGTCACGAGCTATACTCGGTTGATCTACTTGTGAACTAGAATTCTCAAGCAAAACAACTTCTGATGTTTCAGGCACATCAGTATCTTGTTGCACATCAATTTTTGTTGTAACGTGTTGATCTTCTCCACCTTGTTGTTGTAATTCATTCATAGTTGAAGTGAATTGTATCTCCACCTATTTAGCAACACTATTACTTTCTCCCACATCAGTAGACGTCACAAAAGGCTTCACATTTGATAAGCATGGAATTTTCATCAAATATCACATTCCTATTAAGTAAAACTCTATTATCAAAAGGTGAATAAACTCTATATCCCTTCACTCCGTCCCTCAGAACCCATAAATATACCATTTTTAGCTCTCGATTCTTATTTGAAGGCTTACCAGACCACACCTCGTAAGGTGTTTTACAATTAAAACTTGTGTGAGGTCCACAGTTGATCAGATAACATGTTTATTTACTGCTTTTGCCCAAAACCTTCTAGCCAACCCTACATTGGAGAGCATGCATCTTGCTCTCTATTACAATGTTTGATTCATACGTTCTGCAACCTCATTTTGCTGTGGAGTATCCCTGATAGTGTGATGACGAACAATCCTCTCAAATTTACAGAACTCATTAAACTCATATCCATAGAATTCCAAACAATTATCAGTTCGTAGCCTTTTGATCTTCTTCCTAGTTTGATTTTCTATCAATATCTTCCACTTGAACTTTATGAAGGTTTCACTTTTATGTTTAATCATAAAAACATAGGTCATTATTAAGTAATTATCAATTATAGACATCCAATACCTGCTACCTCTAATAGATTCAACTCTGAAAGGTCCCCAACAATCTGAATGAAGTGTCTCTTTTGTACGACGAACACCTCTTGGTAACTTGCTGCATTGAAGCTTCCCAAATATACAATGTTCATAGAATTCAAAATCTTGCACCTTGTGTCCACATAGAAGATCCCTTTTTTAAAGACTTTGTATCTTTTTTTCACTCATATGACTGATGCGATGATTTATCATGCGATGGTGTGTGGATGCGACGATCATACAAATTTTCCTAACAAAGCCCAAGTATAAGCCTTCTTAGGTTCCTGGTAAGTCCAGGGTTGAACATAGGGACTACTAAATAGATATGCAACAGACTCTCTGATTCTATTGCAGTGGTGATAAAGAAGTAGATGGTGTTTTGATTTAGACTTTCCTATGCGATGGAATTGAACGCGGAGTGATGAAAGCGTAGTGTTATAACAAGTATGCGATGAAGGGGTTGAGAAGAGAGTTAGCTAACATTTCTCAAGATTGTGTACAAGTCATGTGATCGTGCTATACATAAATATTAGTACTACATTTCTCGATGCATAATGCCACATTTATTTCTAGGACGCATGCGATGTGTATGGAAAGCAGCAGATAGAACTTATTTCTAAGTCTCTACTCTTGCTTATGCGATCAAATCCGACTCTCTTAAGCCTAGATTCTATCTTTAGACTACTCTCTCAAGTACTTCCAAATGATGAATGAGGCATACATAAGACAAGATGATCGCATAAAATGCATAGCTTAAGTCATGCTAGCTAAGTACTTCTCAACCTATCATAATTTTAGTTACTCATACATGGTGTGGAGAGACTGAACATAAATCGAAATGAAATTTCAATTTTTGCAAATAAAGTGTTGAGTACAAAACAATAAATGGATTGAGAAATAACAAGCCAGGTAAGCAGTGTCTTACTTTTCGTGGCTTTTTACACTGCTCTTTGTCACTTCAACTCTGTTCCGATTTGCGGACTCTTGCTCTGGCAAGGGTTGGACTTCTCTCATTTGTATTATTTTCTGACATTCTCTCGATCTTTTCGAAAATCGATTTTTCTCAGCTTCGCCTCGCCTCCTTGCTCTCTCCCTCCCCCCTCTATCTCTCTGGTAGCATTGGGTATTTATAGATTTCAACTCTTCTTACTAATGATTGCAAAGATGGGCAGCATTAATTTCCCTACTCTGTTGCGCCGTCTGAAAGTCACCAAAAATTCAATGTACTTGCAACAGTATGGTTTTTAACGGTTGTCGACTAAATTTTGAAACTGACCGTTATCAGCTTTACGGCCCATCATGATTTATTATGTTGTCGCTTTTATGTGATGTCTTTATGCGATCGCTTTTGAGAAACTTCTCATGATCGCAAGTTCGAGCGCGTCGCATTGTGCCCTTGGATCACAATTTCTTATGCGTCATCGCATTGTACCTGCAAAGAATAGGCAAATTAACTTCTTTTATGCGATGAGCATTAGCGATCGGAATTCCTTTTAGTTTGGCGCTTTCAAACATAATATTGCCTATTTTACCATCGCTTTCTCCCATTGTTTTACTAATTTGAGCTATAATAACTTGTATTTCTATCAGTCTGCGTTGAGGTTCTATCGAGTCTTTCTGGTTTTCTTCAAGCTGAATTCGATGCATACAATACGTCGGGCTAATACCTCTGATGTTTGCGAGTGTCCATCCGATTGCTCTAATATATTTCTTTATAATACTAAGCAACGCAGTTTCTTTTTCTTCAGGTAACGCAGAGGATATGATGACTGGTAAGGTTTCATTCTGACCAAGGAAAACATACTTCAAGTGGGTTGGTAGAGTTTTTAGTTCCAGTGTAAGTGGTCGCTCTAGGGAGGGCTTCTGTGCTTTTCTTTCTTCATCCAAATTCAACATTTCTTCATTGTTCACTGTCTCTGTTATTGCATGGCGGGTTTCTAAGGATGTTGTCGCATCCTTTCTTTCTTCATTTTCTTCCTCGGACTCCCAATCTTTGGCGCAAGTGTGTTCATCATCGCAATCTAATAAGCCTTCTCTTCTAGGAACTTCATTGCCTTGATAATATTAAACCTGAGCTTTTTTCCATTGATGCTCATTGTGATTTCTACCTTGTGCACATCTATTTGAGCACGACCAGTAGACAAGAATGATCATCCCAATATGATTGGAACATCTTTATCTGCCTCATAATCTAGGATAATGAAGTCTGCAGGTAGAATGAATTTTTCTATTGTTACCAAGACATCCTTTAATTTTCCTTGAGGGTGTACTGATAACGGGCAGAAATGCACGTTATTACAACGCATCGATTTAAAACAATGTAGAATTGCGACGGTAAAAATATGTAAAATCGGGTCCAAAAGCATTAAGTTGAGAACATTGCGATCGCATGCGCCAATTGCATTAAAATAGCCAATTTATGTATTTTGTGCAAGAAAATGCATTGGCACAAGGCAGAATTGCGATCCAAGGAATTCAGCGTCCGAACTCATTAGAAGATTGCGACCGCAAAGCTACGCTATTATTTGCGTTCGCGAAGATCTGCTCAAGAAGGTGGCCACATAAAGATGGCGCATCCATGTGAAAGCTTAATAAATCACGATGGGACAGAAAGCTGATGACGGTCGAATCCGAATTTAGTTCACAAGTCGTTAACGATGCACTGTAGCAAGTACACTTAACTTTTCAGTAACAATTAATCGGCGCATTAGACAGTGATTTAATGACATCCCATAAGTGCAATCATTTGAGAGAAAAAGCTCTTCACCCTGAAGCTCTATAAATACCGAAGGCCACATACGTTAAAGCAGTTCAGTAATTCAGAATTTTGGAATTCTTTCTCGCCATTTCTATAGATAGTCGTAGTCTGTAATTTTTATAATTAGAAGGCGGAGGTGAGTGAAAAGAGACGACGCCAGAAGATCGTTCCTGGTTAGCTTGAGAGAGTGCCAGAAAGTATTGAGAATGGAGAAAGGGTCGACTCTTGCGAAATCAAGAACATTCTTTTGGGCAGAGTAGAGAAAAACATAGTGTAAAAGCCTCGGGAAGCAAGACATTGCTACCAAGCTCACTATCCCTACTTTCCATTGTCATTCAGTATTCTGATCTTATTTGTTAAATGGAATTTGCATCTCTACATCT
>NC_052359.1:47194366-47280865 GCF_009727055.1 Benincasa hispida
TATGATAGTATGTGGTCGCCTTGTGTATGTGTGTGTCATTCATCATTGCATAGACAAGAATAGAGGCTTAGACATAAGTCCTATAGACATCATCGTATACATCGCATGCGTCCTAAAATTAGGAGCTATAGCATTTGCATTGAGAGATGACCTGCTGTTGTATGTGTGTGGCATGATCACATAACTTGAACACAATCTTAGGAAGTGTTAGCTAAATCCCTTCTCAACCCGTTCCCCGTATACTAATTGTAACTTTCACTGTTATTGACTCTTTTCTCAGTTCCCCGGCATAGGATTTATATTTTAAAACAAACATACCAACCAACTTATTGTTTTGTTTGCACTGCAAAGGAATCAGAATTTACCATCGCATACGGTTTCCATAATCCCTGTGTTCGACCCTGGGATTACCAAGTAACCTAGTAAGATTTATACTTGGATTTTGCTAAGAAAACTTGTATGTACAACACATACACCATGATCGCAATATACACCATTATTTCATCATATTCACAACGCATCATGTACCAGGGATCTATCTACAAGTTGAAGAGTCACCGTTGTAGGTGTTAGTTGTCTTACATTCAATTGTTTGAAGATTGAAAGGTTTATTAAGTTTATGCTTGCCTCAAGATCGCATAATGCTTGACCAATGTAGATCCCTCTTATTGAACAGGGTATTGTGAAACTACCTGGGTCGCACATATTTGGTGGGATTATAGTATTTGATTCTTATGTTAATGCCACCGTGGCGAATTTTTCCGTGCTTCTTTTCTTCGAAACAATATCCTTCAAAAACTTGGCATACACCAGCATCTGATCTATCGCTTCTATAAATGGAATATGTTTTTTAGCTCTTCCGCAATTTATCCTATTTGAATTTCCAAATTGCGGATGGATGTAGCTTGGTTTTGAAGGACTGTTTCATTATTTTCGATGTATTGCTTCAACAAGTTCTCCAGAGACGATGATGGTGGTGTTTGAGAGTTACTAGCTTACTGTTGTTGTTGTCTATTACTTCTTTGGAAAAATCCTGGTGGTCCCTACCTTGTTGTTGATTGTTTTTCCAAGAAAAATTAGGGTGATTTCGCCACCCTGAGTTGTAAGTGTTTGAAAAAGGATTGTTTTTAACAAAGTAGATTGATTGAGGATTTCGTGGACACTCCTCAATAGAATGCGATTCTTCACATGCCACACAGCTGGTGCTTGTTTGCTCTATCACATTGACTTGCCCACTTCGAGTTCCTGAATTGTTTATTGTGATGCCTTGCAGCAAATTTATCATCGCATTCATCTGATTTTGCAATGATGCGATGGCACCATTACTTGCATTACCTTTTCTGGTTTTTGCTCTTTGATCGCTTTCTTGCCAATCTTCATTGTTTTTCGAGATGCGATCAAGAATGTTCTTTGCTTCATCATATGTTTTGTCCAGCAGACCACTTACTGCTGCCGCATTGACAGCTATCTACAATGCAGAATTGAGTCCATGATATAAAAAAAATCTCCATTTGGAGACAATCCGATAATCCATTGTGTGGGCAGTCGCATACTAGTCTCTTGAATCTCGCCCATGCGTCACTGAGCGATTTATCTTCTTCTTGTTCAAAATTGGTGATCAATTTCCTCCTTCTGGCATTCTCTGTGGGAGGGAAATACTTCTTCATAAATTTTTCCACAACTTGCTCCATGAAGTTATCTCTCCTGGTTCGAGAGAGTAAGCCCATTTTCTTGCTTTATCACATAGTGAAAATGGAAATAACGTGGGCTGAACCTCTTCTGGGGAAATATTAGGGAACACAAAAGTGTTATAAATTTCAATGAAGCTTTGTAGATAGGCGTGCGGATCTTCACCACGCTGTCCACCGAACTGTCCTAATGTTTATATCATTTTTAACATTACTGGCTTCATCTCGAACCTTGATCCATCCAATGCTTGTCATGATTCCTGGAGAGAAATCATACAGGTTTGGTGATGCATAGTCCCGAATGGGTCTATTGTGATCATTTTCCAGTAGGATAGGATTTGCCATTATGTTGTTTTCATTTGCTACTCGTTCTTCAGGTTGTTCAGCCATTCTGTGAACTCTTCCTTATCGTTTACTTCTATTTTTCTGTCTTTTGCGAAAGGTTCTTTCGATCTCTAGAACGTAGTTGAGCTCAGTAGTATGTCCTTCGCTCATGTGACGTTTGCTTCTTCCTCTACAGATGAAATGGCAATGCAACAAAGTTCGAAAGCTGCAAAGATCAAAGAGGTTTGATGTTAGAGCAATCTATATCATAGTTCCCGACAATGGTGCCAAAAACTTGATGCGATGATTTATCATGTGATGGTGTGTAGATGCGATGATCATACAAGTTTTCTCAACAAAGCCCAAGTATAAGCCTTCTTAGGTTCCTGGTAAGTCCAGGGTCAAACATAGGGACTACTAAATAGATATGCAACGGACTCTCTGATTCTATTGCGGTGGTGATAAAGAAGTAGATGGTGTTTTGATTTAGACTTTCCTATGCGATGGAATTGAACGTGGAGTGATGAAAGCATAGTGTTATAACAAGTATGTGATGAAGGGGTTGAGAAGAGATTTAGCTAACATTTCTCAAGATTGTGTACAAGTCATGCGATCATGCTATACACAAATATTAGTATTACATTTCTCAATGCATAATGTCACATTTCCTATTTCTAGGACGCATGCGATGTGTATGGAAAGCAGCAGATAGAACTTATTTCTAAGTCTCTACTCTTGCTTATGCGATCTAATCCGACTCACTCAAGCCTAGATTCTATCTTTAGACTACTCTCTCAAGTATTTCCAAATGATGAATAATGCATACATAAGACAAGATGATCGCATAAAATGCATAGCTTAAGTCATGCTAGCTAAGTACTTCTCAACCCATTCACAAATTTAGTTACTCATGCATGGTGTGGAGAGACTGAACATAAATCGAAATGAAATTTCAATTTTTGCAAATAAAGTGTTGAGTACAAAACAATAAATGGATTGAGAAATAACAAGCCAGATAAGCAATGTCTTACTTTCCGTGGCCTTTTATTCTTTATCACTTCAACTCTGTTCCAATTTGCGGACTCTTGCTTTTGCAAGGGTTGGACTTCTCTCCTTTGTATATTTCGAAAATCTCTCGATCTTTCCGAAAAAAGATTTCTCTCGGCTTCGCCTCGCCTCCTTGCTCTCTCCCTCCCTCTCCTCTCTCTCTGGTAGCATTAGGTATTTATAGATTTCAAGGTGAAGTAGCTCTTCTTACTAATGATTGCAAAGATGGGTAGCATTAATTTCCCTACTCTGTTTCGCCATCTAAAAGTCACCGAAAGTTCAATGTACTTGCAACAGTATAGTTTTTAACGGCTGTCAACTGAATTTCAAAATTGACCGTTATCAGCTTTACGTCCCATCATGATTTATTATGTTGTCACCTTTATGTGAGGTCTTTATGCGATTGCTTTTGAGAAACTTCTCACGATCGCAAATTCAAGCACGTTGTCGCATTGGGCCCTTGGATCGCAATTTCTTATGCGCCATCGCATTGTACCTGCACAGAATAGGCAAATTAACTGCTTTTATGTGATGAGCATTAGCGATTGCAATTTCTTTTAGTTTGGCGCTTTCAAACATAATATTGTCTATTTTACCATCGCTTTCTCCCATTGTTTTACTAATTTAAGCTATAATAACTTGTATTTTTACCAGTTATCAATGACCAAGTCCCATATGTCATAACTTAGCCATATCATCCCTGTGAATGACAAACGATGCAACAACATAACTTATTATTGTGGAACCTAGTAGGAAATACAGTGTTCCATGTTTTATGCCTTTCAAAACTACCTCATAACCCTTGTAGACATACATTGCTCCACCTTTATCTTTAAAACTGTAACCCTTACTATCGAGTACAATAAAGAATATAAAAATTTTCGTCATTAATGGAACATGTCTAACCTCGTTCAAAGTGTAGAAGATACCATTATGTGTTTGTATCTTGACTGAGTCAATTCCAACTATCTTGCACATATCACCATTAGCCATGCTAACATTTCCTCTGTCTATATGTTGATACGTTGAGAACCACTCTCTATTTGGGCACATATGATAAGATTCCCTAGACTCAAGAACACACATATCATCAAAAAATGAATGTTCATTCACAACTAAAGCGAGATCTCCTCTAGAATCGACCTTGACTTCTTCAAGATCAATCTCAACTTATGCAATAGAGCAGATACTTCCTTTTTCCTTCTTTTCCTGATACCTTTTTATCTTAGGACATTCAATTTTCCAATGCCCATTTTCTTTACAATATTGACAAACATCATCTGATTTAGAACCTTTTGACTTCAAAGACTTATGATTCTGGTTTGACTTCTCCTTACTAGAATCCTGTCCCTTACTCCTTGTAGCTAACCCAGATGCCTGACTTTCTGTACCTGAATTTCCTCATGTGAGTCCTTATTCATATATAATATTTAAATCGTATTTAAATATTTTTCAATACTCCAATTTGATAATTAAACATTTAATTATATCATATATAATTAATAATTCCTTTAAAACAAATTTGAACATTTCAAATTTTCTTATCACATTATTCTTAGGTTTAGTTCATTTCTGAGCTAGTAGAGGGATCTTATCAACCTACAGATCATGAACTCCAAAGATCCAAGATTAACTACCAGGTCACTCCACTAAAGCCCAGTAGTTGTACTCCTCTCACTATAGATATATTTTTGTCCACTCGATATAACCATAATCAGTAAGTCAACCCTTCACTGGCTGTTCGTAATAATGGTTGGGTTAAAAGCTATTTTACCCTTGAGATTACATCTTGTTCCTTAAGTCCCACTGTTCCTCTAATGAACAATTAGTTTGTGATCCAATCACCAAATTGAGTCTCTCTCAGGTCAATGAGAGGATGGGGCCCATTGTTCAAGACCCAGAGTCGGTACTTAAGGGAACAACCTCTCTACTATCCCTAGAAGCAGGTAGGAGCAAATTTCGTCTTGCACCCTATGTCCCGAACTATCTACCCGGTCTTACCCCCTAAATGGGGGGCTTATTGAGCTGGCGCTGATGAGCCAACCCTCACCTATGCAAATCTAAAGATAATCTCGAATAAATAAGAATTCATAGTTAGCTCAATATTAAAGTCAAGCTACCTAGGTCATTGATTTGAAATAGTCAGATTTAAACAGTAAACAACGTTATAAAGTAAGAGTGACTTATTTCTTGGTCGGATCTTATACAAAATTTTTGCACAGGATGCCTCCACTCGCATGTCTTCACATGAATGATTCAGGATCACATCGTTTGTAGCACTTTACAATAATTGTAACAACTACAAAGTGGGTCGCATCCAACAATGTCCCCAAGATAAAGTATCCTGCCTTATCCGTATACTATAGACTGTTTTGACTATCTACTGGAACATCATCCACTCTTATGTCTCCACATAAATCCAAGTACTCATGTAATAGCCCTGGATCTTAGTTTATTTGATTTAGGTTATTTCTAAAATGAAATAAGCAATTCATACATTCAATAACAACTTTATTGAATAAACCTCAATAACATCTATATTGATAACATAATAAGTTTATTGTTTATAAACCACGAGTTTTAGGACATAAAACCCAACACACTTGTCTTCACACTAATATCTCCTAATCGAACTATGCTAGCCGAGCTCTTGTTTCCCACCTTCAAGTACCAAAATCACTAGATTGATAGTTCATGAAATACTCTCTTTTGGGAACATAATGGTATGAAGCACCTAAATCTACCACCCACTCTCTATTTGAACTTTCTACATGATGACACTAAGTAGTTGTACAAATCAAGGTGACAACATTATCACTCTAAGAAATAATTGCTGCAATATTTTTATCATCTTTCTCTTTTTATGAGTCTTGCTTATTACCTTGTTCTTTCTTCCAATAGTAAAAAAACTTTTTGATATGGCCAGGCTTGTTGCAGTAATGACATGTCCTAGTCTCTTTATCTCTGGACTTGGACCACCCTTTTGAGTTACCATGACCTTTTGAACCCATACTCTTATTTCTCCCATGATTCTCAGTAACAAGACCATGTGAATTATCAACTCCCATCTCCTTTCTTCTTATCTATTCATTGAACATATTTTATTTAATAACATCCAAAGACAAAACACCTTCTGGAGCAGATTTACTAACAGTCACAACTAAAGGTTTCCAACTGGCAAAGAACTCAACAAGAACAAAGCTAACAGTTCATCATCAAGATTAATCTTCATGGTAGTCAGCTTATTAATAATATCTTAAAAGTCACTCAAATGCTCAGAAATAGACTTCCCACTCTTCAATTTCAAATTATCAAGTTGCTTGATTAAAGAAGCATTGCTATGTATGGTATTCCTTTCATAAAGAGCTTCCAATTTCTTCCACAACTCATACTGGTCAAACTTCTTAGACACGTGGTTGAAAATGATAATACCAATCCACTACCTAATAGTCCCCAAAGTTTATCTCTTTACTTTTCCCCAATCTTTTTCTTCCATTTTCTCTTGTTTTGTGGGTTTAGAAATGTTCCCATCGGCATTTGTGGTTTTCAATTGGATCAAACAAATCTTTGCAATACAATAAATCCTCCATCATCAGTCTCCAGATGGAATAATTGATTAATATCAATTTAATCATTGAATTACCTCTGCCACTACTAGAAGACTCCATAACAATGATTAAATTAAAAACTCGTTCTAAAACTAACTGATAGGACCCAAGTATTATACCAACATGCCACTAGGATCTCTTCCAAGACAATCAACCAAGCAATTGTACTCACGAACACCACAAATTAGTCACCAAATAATTACCAAACAATCAAACAACAATGGACAACAAAAAACCATAAAATTCTGGTTGACTAAAAGCAAAAAATACACACGAATTATACGTGGAAAACCCCTTCGATGTGACGAGTAAAAACCACAGGACTTGTGAGGAGTCCACCTTGGTCAACTTCTCTTATTATGATAAAATTGAGGGGGAAAGAACCCAAATCATTCATACAAAGATTTGCTACCCATCAATACTATCATACATAAAAGATCAACACTTGAAAGATAAAAAGAATGAAAAATTATCCAATTTTACAGATTCTATTTGGCAACAATTATAGACAAAATTGAGCTCCAAACAACGATTCAATCATTCAAAACGAGATTCTATGTGTCCAGAACATGCTGACCAAATTTCAGTACAATCCAACAGTTCAGGCTTTGGCAATCGACAACTTTGTGGAAACTGTCGCTGAAAAACCGAACTACTGTCTTTCTCTCCGATTTTCTACTTCTTTTCTTCACTTTCTTTCTTCTTAGGTCATACTCATATCACATAAAAGAAAACCTACGGCTTTCAAAATGGGCCAAAAAAAAATTAGCCCCAATCTTGCTTGTGCAACAAATGGGTTGGACACCCACAACAAAATGTTAATATGTAAGAATTTTATTTAATATTTCATACATAGAATCAAGATTAACAACACAATATTTGATATTATAAAAATTTTCTATCATAAGTGAAAAAACATACTTTTTTAAAACTAATAATAAATTTGGTTTTGTTTAGGTTAATTTGTGTTATTTTAAGTAACTAATCCAACCCATAAAAACTTCATTTATTTAAACTTAATCCAACTCAAATGAGTTGATAACCTAACCTAACTGGGTTGGGTTGATCGGGTTTTTCGAGTCATTAAGTTTTTCAAACACCCCTACTCTCAAGATAGTTTGAAGAGATATTAGTAATTTATCGCGATTTATTATAGAGGTGTAAGTGGTCCAGTTGGGTTTCCTTAAAACTCGACCCCACCCCATCATTTGGTTAAAACCAATTCGGGTCCAGTCGGTCTTTTTTGTTGAGGAAAAAAAAGAATTAATTGAAAGAAGACTCTAAGATAGATAATAACCATGGAAAAATGAATTAGAATCAAGGGAACTATGTAATATACAATGAAAAAAGAGAAAGCCAAAGAATTTTTTCTTAAACGAAGTAACCAAGGGAAATAGACAATACCCCAAGGAAAATAAACATATACATAAATCAAAAAGCATATTTATGTGAGAGATTTATAAAGATTTTTTTTTGGGTGGTGATTGAAAGGAAAATGAGAAAAAGGAAAATAGAACCTACTAGGCTACAATTTGCCCTTAGTCATTGGGAAAATGGCAATGAAGGGGGCTAAATTGTAAAATGGGAATCTTTTCAAAAAACAATGAATTTTGGCCTTCTGCTTGTATCATCATTATGTGAAATTACCCCTTTAACCTTGAATGCATTATTCTTCTATTTTCTTTGTTTTGCAGTGTTCTTTTTTTTTCTTTTTTCTTTTTTCTTTTTTCTTTTTTTTCCGAGATTCTTCTTCTTCCATCTTTCTTTTTTTTCTACACTTTTGTGCATTTCTTATTTCATTTTTTTTCTACTTTTGATCTTTTTTTTTTGCATTTCTTCTTCTTTTTTTGTTTTTTCTGCGTTTCTTCTTTCTTTCCTTTTTTTTTTTTTTTTTTTTGCATTTCTTTGAATTGAGCATCAAAAATAGAGTATAAAACATTATAGTATTAAACATCAAGTGATATTCTGAATCGAGTGTAGAGCGTAGAGTATCGAGAATCGAGGATCGAGTAGCATTTAGCTAGTATATAGCATAGAACATATAACAAATAGCATAGAGCGTAAACATAGAGCATCGAGCACCAAGTATCAAGTATCGAGGATCGAGGATCGAGTTTTTGGGGGTTTCTACCCTAAAATCTCGTTAGGTTCTGTAGTTTGTAAACACTATATTGAACAAACGTTTGTGATGTAATAATATATGATGTTTTCTTCACTATTGTCTATGGAACATTGGATGTTTTAATTGCTTTACCACAAACTAATAAACTAAGATCACTGGTTGTCGTTGTAACTTAAGTATGTATGTGGAAACATACAGGTGGATCATGCCTTAAGTGATAACCAAAATGGTCTGTAGTATATGGATAAAGAAGGGGGACCTTATCCTGGTGATACTACGGATGTGGCCCGCGTTGTAGAATAGTTACAAGTGTTGTCACTTACTACAGATGGTCTGATCTTGATCATTAATGTGGAGACATGCGAGCGGGGGCATCCTGTACAAAGGAGTTTGTATAAGACCAGACCACGAAGTGTTATAGTCTAGTTATATAACGTCGTTTATGACAAAGACTTCACTTCACTGGGATGACCATAGGTAACATGACCTTAATCCTGAGTGAGTTGGGAACTCCTGCCTTTGAGGGCGGTCCTTTGATTTGCATGGCTGCGAGTGGCCAGATCGCCGACTCAAACCTATCACTTTGGGGATTCGTCTCATTTGGGAGCTAGGAACTCAGCTACACAAGATGGAATTTACTTCTTCCCCAAAGTAGGGGTAAGTAGATAGATTGTTCCCTTAAGAACTGATTCTGGGGTTTGAACGATGTGGCGCCACACACCTTCTCATGACTCGAGAGATGTCCACACATAGTAGGACTATGTTGTATTGTTCATTAGAGGGATCAGTGGTATTTAAGGAGTTAGATGTAACTACAGGGGTAAAACGGTAAATTGGCCCAGTTGTACTTATGAGCATCTGCGAAGGGTTATCGTACTATTGAATTGTTATATCCGATGGACACAGAAATATATTTGTGGTAAGAATAGTGTAGTTTTCGGTCTTTAGTAGAATGTCTGGCAGTTAACGAATGGTGGATATCGTGCCTAAATAGTTTAATCACTATTAACGTACCGTTGGAGCTTCGAGCCATATGTCTATAAGGTCCGCTTGGTAGCTCAATAAATTCAAGTTGAGAATCAGTTTTTGGGTCAATTTGAAGTGTTCAAATTGACAGGAGGGAGTTTGATTATATATGATATAATTAAACGGGTCAATTATATATGATATAGTTGACATGATGTATGAGATACATTAATTGGAGGAAAATGATATAAATATGATTTATATCTAGTGGAGGAGAAAAGGACTATGGTTCATATGTTCCATATGATGTGATATTAAACCATAGGTTACAAATATAATATGATTATATTTATTTTTTAATTTAAACAATTATAAGATAATTTTTTGTGGTTTTTTCTCCGTAACCGAATGAGATAGTGGGAGGTTGCAATAGTTTTCATAACTGAAGGATAAAATGAAAATAGTTTTCATTTTGCAAAGTGATCAAATAATCGCTCCCCGATTGAGTACACTGCCCATTTCCTAGCAAACCAAAAGTATACACGATAGCTCAAAGTTTACTAAACGATTATGTACACACCCTAAACGATCGCATAGTATTACCTAAACGATCGTCTAGCTTTTTCTAATCTATCGTGCGCCCGAGCGTTTTACTAAACGATCGTCGATACGATCAGCCTCAATTTATTATACGATCGTGTACTTTTACCTAAACGATCAAGCATCCGTCTATACGATAGACTTCTGATTTCTTCCACTTGCTTGGTCGGGGTAAACGATCGTTCCTTCCTTCTTCCCTCTACCAAATCCAACAGAGCACACACCTCCTGGATTCTCACTTGAGAATACTAAGGTCTCCGAGTGGTTGTGTCCTCCATTGTTGCCTTGTTCGCAAAGAGTCCGTTCCGTGGTAGACGACAGCGAGATTTGGTGGATGATTGGTTTGGCTTTTCTCAACAATAGTGAGATTGGCTGGATTGACGAGAGCGATATTTAAAGCAAAGAAGCGTTATTCAACTAGAATGTATCTCATTCCTTTGTTATTTAAAGTTCAAAGCATGTTGTAATTGAAGGAACTCTTAAAGAAAGAGTATCCATGAGCATGTTCGGATCTTTCCTATTTTATTGTGACTGAATTACCACACACACATTCTAACAAACAGGTATGCAAATTAACACTAATTAACGACATGCTTTTACAAATAAAATACAAGAGATTGTGTTCACATACCAGTTGAAGACTGTCTTCACTTTGAACTCAACCCAGTGGAAGGAAACCTCTACGTTCTTTATCGCCCAGAAAATAGTCGGCTACCAGCAGTACGATCGTTTACACGAACGGCAACGCATGAACAAGCAAGAGCGGGGGACGACACCACCACTTAGAGCCCTTGGTATTCTCAGAGTGAGAATCCAAAGAGTGGTCTTTGTAGGATTTGGTAGAGAAAGGAGGAAAGGGATGATCGTGTAGAACGATAAGCAAGTGGGAAAAGGCTATCGTATAGCGAATGCTTATCGTTTAGAGAAAGCTACACGATCGTATAGGTTTTACTAAGTGATCATTTAGAAAACTCGGCATGCTAAGCGATCGTTTAGAGAATGTATGCAATCGTTTAGATGCGGGGTGTGTGATCGTTTAAGCGATAGGGCGCTATCGTATAGGCTCTTAACTAAGCAATCAATACGTTTTCACACCTTTGGCGATTTTTTCGAACTCTTGCAAAATGAAATCAATTTTCATTTTATTCTTTAGTTACAATAACCGAATGAGATTTTTCCACTAACGCATGATTGAGGAGAAAGTTCCGGTCAATTATCACATAATTAACCAATTAATTAATTAATTAATATAATCATATTATATTCTTAACCTATAGTTTGATATCATATATCTACTATAGTAATTTCTCCTCTACTCATAAATCATATTTATATCTAATTTTCTCCAAAATAATGTATCTCATACATTTAGTCAATTATATCATATATAATTAACTAGTTCAATTATATCATATACAATCGAACTCTCCCTTATCAATTTGAACATTTCAAACTGACCCAAAAACTGATTCTTGAATTTATCTAAGCTACCTAGGGGACCTTATGGACCGGTGACTCGAAGCTCCAATGGTACGTGAATAGCTGACTAAACTCTTTAACCACAAGATCCACTATCCGTTAATTGCCAAGCATTCCACTAAAGACCAATAGTTGAACTCTTCTTACCACAGATATATTTCTGTGTCCATCGGATATAACCAATCATGAGTACTATGACACTTCACAGATGCTCGTAAGTACAGTTGGGTCAATTTACCGTTTTGCCCCTAGTTACATCTCACTCCTTAAGTACCACTAATTCCTCTAATGAATAGTACAACATAGTCCAACTATGTATGAACATCTATCGGGCCAAGAAAAGGTGTGTGGCACCACATCGTTCAAGCCCAGGAATCAGATCTTAAGGGAGCTATCTATCTACTTGCCTCTACTATGAGGAAGGAGTGAATTCCATCTTGTGTAGCTGAGTTCCCAGCTCCCAAATCAGAAGAATCCCCAAAATGGTAGGTTTGAGTCAGCGACCTGGCCACTCGCATCCATACAAATCAAAGGACCACCCTCAATGGCAGAAGTTCTCAACTCACTCAGGATTAAGGTCATGTTATCTACGGTCATCCTAGTGAAGTGAAGTCTCAGTCATGAACGATGTTATATAACGAGAAGTTAACACTTCGTGGTCAGGTCTTATACAAACTCTTTTTATAGGATCCCCCACTTACATGTCCCCTACACGAATGATCAGGATCAGACCATCTGTGACAAGTCACAACACTTGTGACCATTCCACAAAGCGTTACCCGGATAAGGTTTCCCTCCTATATCCATATATTACAGACCATTTTGGTTATCACTCAAGACATGATCCACTTGTATGTCACCACATACATGCTTAAGTTACATAGAGATAACTAAGGATTTTATTTTTATTGGTTTGTGGTAAAGCAAATAAAACAAACAACTAAGTAAAATCAAGATGTGAAGTAAATATCATATATTATACAACACAAGCGTTCATACAAACTGTTTACAAACTACAAGACACGAGACTTTAGGGCATCAACCCCAACAGTAATTTGTTGTTAAATACATAACTAGTATGTTTGATTGTGAATGTGGTATTTCAGTTACAATGAGTTTGGAACGATCTTGCTTCCGCTCAGAGGTACTCTTTGATAAGAGTTCCTTCACAAGTAACATGTAGCTAGTATATAGCATAGAGCATATAACATAAAGCATAGAGTGTAGAGCATCAAGCATCGAGCATCAAGTATCGAAGATCGAGGGGTGAGGAGTGAAGACCGGGTATCAAGTATCAAGAAAACTTATAAGCTATAGCATGCTAATGGTTTTCAAGGTCGAATGGGTAAATTCATAAGGTGTTGATGTAAGTAGAAGGCCACTTTTCATTCAGTTTAAAAAATATACCCATTTTTCATTTAATTCCCTAGGGTATCTTTTTTAAAAATGAAAAATGAAAAATGAGTGTCTTTTTGTACGAATGCCCCTTTTGGGGGAGTCAAATGAAAAATGGGCAACTTTTTGAAATTGAATGAAAAGTGGCATTCTTCTTACATCAACATCTTGTGAATTTATCCATTCGACCCTGAAAACCATTCGTGCTCTATAATTCATAAGTTTTCTTGATACTTGATACTCGATCCCTTATACTTGATGCTCGATGTTTGATGTTATACGCTCTATGCTCTATATTATATGCTCTATGCTATATACTAGCTACATGTTACTCGATCCTCAATCCTTAATCCTCGATACTATATGCTTGGTGCTTGATGCTCTATGTTTACGCTCTATGCTATATGTTATATGCTCTATGCTATATACTAGCTACATGCTACTCGATCTTATGGCACTACATATGACATTGTGTCATTACTGGGTCAAGAACTCGCGAATCTTTTTTGTTGTTTTTTGTGATATCGTCGGTCTCTTTTGTCTTCTTCGATTTTTTTCCTTTTTTTTATTTTGATCTCTTTAGTTTTGGTTGTTTCTTTACCAAAGAAGAGAGAATGAATGAAGAAAAAGGGAAACTAAAAAATGCACCAGCCCAAACCCTATTATTAGACTTGTACATGAGTGGGTTAGTCGAACTGAACTAGTCAATTCGATTTGATTCAACTTATTACATATATATAATTGCAATATTTTATTGATCTTTAGGTTATAGACAATCATAGATAGTATTAAATTTTCATCGAAATGTTGATATTTCTATCGATATTTCCACATTTCCATGGGTTCGACACCGACACTGAACCCAGAACACGAAAAATAATCATCAAAATGTCATTAATATAAACATGATATAAATAATGTGCATATAAACTTGTTTAGAAATATTAAATGTTTATTTACTAGTTTAAATTTTTTTTTTGAATTTTTTTTTTATAATTTCTCCAAAAATTTCCATCAAAATCGATATTTTATCGATGTTTCCATTAAAATTTTGGTAAAACTAAGACCTCAATATTTCCGTAGATATCAATATTTTAAACCTTATAGACAATATATATTATTCAAATTCTCTTAAAAACCTCTTACTTCTAACAAAAAGAAATCTCCATACTCCCCTAAGAATTTTGTTGATAAGGCATTTTTTATAATTTCCGAATAAAGCATTAGGTCAAAAATTCATATTTAACCCAAACAAACCCAAGTTTAAATGGAGGGTCCAAATGCAATAAAATCCAAGGCCCGTATAAAAACAAAGCTATAGAAATAGCGAAATATGCATGTCATTGTTTAAACGGATGATGGACGATTGAGAATGCTTCAAGAAGACTAGAGAATGGAAAAACTTGTAAAGACTGTAGAGAACTTCGAAAATAAGGAAAATAGTGAAAACGTCAAAGGTGGAAGACTTTGAAGGCTCCATGAAAAACATAAATCTTTATGAAAACTTCAAACATTCAAGAAACCATTTTAAAGAGTTGAATACTCTAGTAAAACATAAAACCTCCTGAAAATTTCAAAGATTAAAACTTCCTTTTGAAGACGCTAGAATTTAAAATATATATATATATATATATATATATATATATATCAGATATTATTAAGCTTCAACGGGCAGAGGATTTGAGAAGTCATTCGAAGCTATTCGAAGAAATACAGCGGAAAAATGTTCAAGCTATAAACAGCTTTCTGGCTCATCTTTTGCAAACTTAGCAATATAATCGACAAGCATATTACATGATCAGAGAATAAAAGAGAAAACATTGTTGGGACAAACACTATATTTTTCAGAACAATTATCCCACTCTTGTGTGAATCTAATAGAATATTAATCGACAAGCAACAAAAATAATAATCAAGTAAGGTGTCACACCCCGTTCCAGACGTTAAACATCACTTTTCGGACATCTAACGTGAAGACGTTAAACATTACTTCTCTCTATGACATCTAACGTCCCAACTCTTAACATATCATGTACTCAAGATCAAACCCAGACTTCCAAACCCATTTTCAAAAATAATCTATGTTCATTGACAGAGTTTAGGAATTTGGTTAAGTCACAATACTGTTTAAAAAGTTTTACAGACCAACAATAAGGATTATTTTGAACAAAACCTCACATGACATATAACTCACAAGTTTTAGCTATTCTGGAATACTCTCAAATACATGCACAAACAATACAACAAATGTTTAACAACACTAGTGGCATTTGACGGCTCAGCAGGCACCAAGAACTTGTCGTTACCTAGAGGTGGGGAAAAACATAAAACATTGAAAGTATGAGCTAAAGTTCAGTGAGTTGTAGTTTAATATAAACATAAGCTATCACTTTCTAAATCATCAATAAAGTTTATCAAATCATTCAGTAAATCATTTAACAAAGTATAAAAGATTCAACACCATCTCAAACACGTGCTAGTAAAACAGTGGCATGATCAACTCTCATAAGTACATTATAAAGCATTCAGTCGTTATCAGAAAGTAACACCAACTATATACCCAATACTCGTTTACAACGGCGGGTTACTTTGGACAAAGAATGTCCCCCACAGTGTAAACCAAATCACAACACTAGAAGAAATTCGGGCTTTAATGTCGGTTTTAAATCGACATTAAAGGGCTTTAATGTCGGTTGGCAACCGACAATAAAGATAGTGTTATTAAAGCCATTTAATGTCGGTTGCCTTTAATGTCAGTTTTAAACCAAGGGCTTCAATAACACCAATAACACAACCTTCAATATTGGTTGCAACCGATATTAAAGGTCTTTAGTGATTAAAGCCTGTTGGTTGAAACCGACATTGAAGCCTGAATCTGTCCGTTTTATCAATTATTTCCTCTTTCTTCTGCATCCTTGCTTTCAAGTTTTGTGCTACTTGCACTACCCCTTCCCTCGAGTGTATTCCCTTTGTCCCCTTTGTCACTCTTTTTTATCTATGTCGGTCTGCCTGGTTGACATAGAGTGTTGCTCTTTTTCAAGCTTATCAATGCTTTTAGTATCTTTTGTTGATTCTATTTCTTTGACTACGAAAATAAATAGCAAGGGGATGTTAACATTTTAGTAGTAAATATAATAAACTCAATAGTATCTTTTAAGTAGATAAGCAACAGAAAAGTAGGGGATGTTAACATTTTAGTATTAAATAATAAAGTCAATAGTGTCTTTTAAGTAGATAAGCAAAAGAAAAGTACCTTCCTTCCCTTCCTTTGCTTCCTTGGATATCTGAGATTTCAACTTTTTATATCAGTGCATAAATATAAAAGAGAAATCTTGGGTCTAAGAACTTAACATGAGTCCAAGGTAACCATGTTAACCAAGGATTGGAAGGACAAGGAAATGAATCTGTAAATGACTAAACAAAAATGTGGTCCCACAAGAAACTTTAATTTAAAGTATAGCAAACCATCCCCATGACCAATATTTTTTTAAAAGGAATGCAGCATGAACTTACGCACATAATGCAAATAAATAACTTATATTTGAAAAGGCACACAATACCAAATCTTTGAACAACAGGACTTGAAAGGAATTAATGAATGTTCAATGACAGGGAAGGTAAGACATTCATATATAAAAAATTCATAATATTAATTCATGCTTGGCAATCTCTTCGTCCTATCAAAAGTTCATCTCAATAATGACACAACAGCTGGAATATCATCCTTATCTTTTAGAAAGTTCCGGTCCAAGTTGTATTACACATGGCACATTTAAAAACTTGTTTTTCATTAACAGGTAACAGCTAATAGCCATAAGCTCTTCAAATAAAAAGAAGAAGAATAATAATATGCCTCAATGTTCATGAAAGCTTCTACTTAGAACAAAACAATAGAAACACAAACCTCCTTTTTTGGTGCAACATGGCGCTCTCGATCAGCAATAGCCCTTTTGTGCATAAGCCATTGTTCCTTCCACACATTTAGTGAAGGGAGACAATCAGACGATCAGATGGAACCAAGTTTCACAATCACAACAACCATCGAATCATACGTTTCTGAAAAGATATATGGTAAATAAACCCAATACATCTAGAAGCTATGACAGGTTAACTACTTATCTAGTTTTAATAAAGGCTATATTTAGACCCATTCAATCTTGTGTAGCACATTAAACTCTTTAAGGTTCAAGATCAACCTGAATGTAATGGACATACTGTAACCATATACCTTTCATGCTTTGTTTGTAATAGAAAAGTAATTATATTATCAGCAATTCTAAAATAGGTGCATAAAGGTAGAACCTGATAGCAATCTCTCCTTGTTCAGAAACCAGAGTTGCCAGCTGGTTGAAGATATTGCTCAATTCATGAATGGTGGATTCAACATTTTGAAGAGTTTCAGCTCTGCTTTTCATGTAAGTATCTTGTAATGGAACCATCTGTTGTTGTTGTTGTTGTTGCTGCAACAACGGTTGACCATGTGCACTTTCATTAAAAACAAGGATAACAGACCCCCCAACTTCAGCATGACCAAAGAAATTTTAATTACTTGAAATTTTGGCACAGAAGGTTACCTCAGCTACTTGAATTGTTGCTTTTCCGCTCTCTACTTGCGTCACTCTTCCAACCCAAACAAATATTTTAGCACCACAGTCCAGGAGATAACACTTATTATTTCCAGTATGCTTAGCTAACAACTACCCACATCTAAATTGCTAGATTTCTCCCAACTACAGTATACCTCTTCAAATAAATTCGGGGCAACTCAAGTACAATTAGAAACATTGCACCAAAGGCAATGGTGATACAGTGAATTTCCCCTACGAAGTTTAGCGGACATCAGGAATATGTTCGCGACAACTTAAAACTCCATCTCCAATACAAGAATAGAGCCACAACGAAATGAAACAGACCTTACTTTCAGCGAGTTGGACATTGTATTCATCAATCGTGTAGCCATCTTTTGATCTTCTTGAGGTTTGAAATAATAGAAAATGGTTTAACAGACATAAACACATATGTTTATGTATAAATGCACTTAAATTTTTTTTTATTGAACAGAAACAAGTATTTTTTTTCCTTGGGGGGGGGGGGGGTGGGGGGTGGGGGGGGGGGGGAGAGAGATAGAAACGATATTAATTAAGCAGGGGTTGATTCAATGGTGAGAAGATGATGAAGGACCTGACACAATTAGAGAGTGAATCTTTAATTTCGGTTTTAAACTGACATTAAAGGTATAACTACAATGTCGATTTAAAACCGACATTAAAGATCCACTCTTTTTAAAATAAAAAAAAACAAAATCGACATTATACATTCGGTTTCACTTTTTTCAACCGACAATAAAGCCCAAAATTCTTGTAGTGCAAGGTCATACGTGCATGCAGAGCTACCTCAAGGCTAAGCATAGATACACACCACAAGCCCAGTAGACTCCCCGATATAGTCTGGCCACATTTGACCCCGGTGGTAGCCCCCTGATAGCCTAGGTGATGTTACAAGCACAAGTTTCTCTGGACTTCCCAATATACTCTGGCCACATCTAACCCCAGTAGCCCCCTGATCGCCTGAGCAGTGCTACTGAAACACATACAAGTAGCATGGGAAAATAATCATCTCTCGGGTACAAGAATCAGTAGTTTGAAACCATTTCCACAACCATTCAACAGCCTTTATTTCACCACCAAGATGTTTTCATAAAAACCATACAGATGACAAGTATGTAAACTCTGATTCCAAACTACATTTTGATCAATCAAGATCATATAAAAGCATCGAGAGTTTAGAAATCATGATTTAAACATTTTTGAAATATCAGACAAGTAAAATAGATCGTGCCATCATATTTCATAAATCATAGCATACTATAATATATAATTAGTTTTTATATCAAAACATTCAAAAATAAATCACTCACTGTTAACGGACTCCTCCTCATAATTTTGGTTTCTCCATCTCCCGTTTATCCTGAAATTATATTGATAATCCTCTAGTTATCCTCCAGGTGACCATAATCCAATTATTTGAAAATTAATCTTCAAGTATAACGAATTTCACTTAAACTTTTTCCAAATCCCTAATTTGATTCAAGGTAGAGGTTGCTTTGTAATTTGGTCCTTCAATTGCTAAAAAATAACTCAAGACCTAAAATTTAATCTTCAATTAGGAACTAATTCTATTCCAATTTTCCTTAATTTTTTCATTTAACCCTAATTAGGGTTTACTTCAAATTAACCCCTTAATCAACTTCATAGTTGACTTAGGATCCCAATTTCTTCTAATTTCAGGTTTAAGGTATCATAACAATACCAATTGGATCTCTAATTACGCTTGAGAACACCTCAATTAACCTAAAATTGATTTTTCAGCTTTTAATGACAGACAATAGATGACAAACAGGAGTCAAATCAGGAAAGTCAACTCTTTCTTCAACCTCCAATCCAAAAATTTTCAGATATGACCTCTATTTTTTCGATGGCGTTTCAAACTTAAATTCATCATTTTGTCGGCCATTTAAAGCTTAAATAGCCTATGAAAACCTTTTATCCATCCTCTAACATACCTCCAAGTTTGGACATTTGAATCACCCTAGAACTCCCGGAGTTGGTCAATCTCTCCATGGTACCCCTGTTTTTTCGGCGAGAAAATGCATAATTTTCAGAACTTTAAATCAAAAATTCTAGCCAATAAAGATCAAATTAAAGACCATCTAACTCTAGAAGGACCTTATACTTAACTCACCTTTAAAGTTGGACTTTCAAATTAGCCTCTAACTCCACGAATTTGCTAAAAACCCAAGCATCCTCTGTTTTCGCGATAACTCTAGCGCCACTGTTTTCTTCGTTTTCCTTATTTCTCCGGCCAAATTTCTTCAAATCCAGCCTCTTAAGAGCTTCTTCTTTACTTCCTCCTTAATCTGCTTTCATTTTGCCCAATTTTCCTGCACAAGAATGGCCCTAATTCGAAAACAACTTTTTCCTCTTCTTCAGTCAACTAAACTCAGAAAATTCATAATTCCCTCTCTCTCTTCGTTTTCCAGCTTCAATTTCCGGTTTAACACATGCTTAGATAATTAACCCGTAACCTCAAAGCCATCCAATGAGAAATTTCAATAGAAAGCACCTCAATTTTTCAAAAATCTCTCAAATTCTCTTTTTTTTCTCTTCCTCTCGGTTTTCATTATTTTCCCCTTAATTTCCTTGAATTTCCAGCTCAGTTATGCTCAATAAGTCTTCTACCAGCCAAATTTACCTTTAAAACTCAGAAATTACCAAAATTTCACCACTTTTCAAAATGTTAACATTTTTACTTTGACTTTGACTATTCGACCGTTGACTTTGACAATTGACTTTGACTTGTTCCACCATGCCAAATTCATCATCAAATTTACTTTACATGCTTAACTAGGTTCATTACCCTCAAATTATTCTTTGAATTCTTATTTCCTCTTCCTAAATGAAACAAACGTCAATTCAAATATTTTTATTTTTAATTATAAATCTTAACAAGAGATTACATCAAACTTTATCTCAAGTCCCCGAGTTGAATCTCAACTATTTTCTTCCTAATATTCCAAGAAAGAATAGAAGAAGAGAAGGCTTACAAGGACACAAGGAAATTTAACGTGGAAAAGCCCCCTCAATGTGAGGAGTAAAACACCACAAACTGAAGTCAAAATCTCTAGTACAATAAATAATGGGTTACAACGAATTCTCCCTAGTCACAATTAGAGGTATACACAAATAAATATCTCAAGATTAACAATCTCGACAACAAATAGAGAAGAACAAAATTAGAAATGTCTAACTTGAATTGGCAACCAATTATCCATGGGTATCTGACTGTAAGTAGCTCCAAATGAAATCTCTATCCCAAATTGAAGACCCTCGTGCCACGAATATGCTGTCAAAATTTCAGCTCAATCGAACCACGGATCGATCCCTAAATGGCTGAAAAACATTATTGTACAGAAGAAGGATTTTCTCTAATTTTTCTTTATTGATTTTGTCTCTCGATTTGTGTAATACACAAAAGTTTACTGTTGTATAAGGTTTAAAATAAAACCTATTTTGCCCATTTAATGTGCCTTTAAGTTTTGGGCCTTTCACTAAACAAAGG
Source organism: Benincasa hispida (assembly GCF_009727055.1). Classification (NCBI taxonomy): domain Eukaryota; kingdom Viridiplantae; phylum Streptophyta; class Magnoliopsida; order Cucurbitales; family Cucurbitaceae; genus Benincasa; species Benincasa hispida. The sequence goes on from NC_052359.1 coordinate 47,215,714, forward strand.
TGAAATAACCCAATAAATCTCTCCCTATTTCAGTTCGTGGAGGAACTTGTCATTCCCGCGGCAGAACGACAAAACTCAAGCTTATCTTTTGGTAGATTCTTCGTCAACATATTGGATCCACTATGATCAATATGTATCTTCTCTAGTTCAAACAATTCATCATTTAAAGCATCTCTCATCCAATGTTACGTCACATCTATATGCTTTGTTTTAGAATGAAATGTAGCATTCTTACCAAGATGAATAGCATTCTGATTGTCTCAGTATATCACATATATTTGTTGCTTGAAGTCAAGCTCCTGTATAAAGTGTTTCATCCACAACATCTCTTTTCAAGCCTTTACTGCTGCAATATACTCTGCTTCAGTTGTAGAAAGGCAACACACTTCTGCAACCTTGATTGCCAAGATACTACACCACCTACAAATGTCATCAAGTAAGCGGAAGTAGACTTTCTATTATCTAGATCTCCTACCATATTTGAATCAGTGTACCTAGCAAGTACTGGCTTTCCACCTCCAAATGTGAGCTTCAAACTAGAAATGCCTCTCAAATATCTCATGATGCAATTGAATGCTTCCTAATGTTGTTTTCCTAGATTAGATATAAAACGACTAACAACACCAATAGCGTAAGCAATATCAGGTCTAGTACATACCATGGCATACATCAAGCTCCCAATTGTTGAAGCATAAGGGATCTTGCACATATATTCCTTCTCTTTATCTATAGAAGGACTTTGTTTGCTACTCAATTTGAAGTGACTAAATAAAGGAGAACTGACTTGTTTCGCATTACTCATGTTGAAACGTTCAAGCACCTTCTCTAAATATTGTTCCTGTGACATATATAACTTCTTGGAGCTTTATCTCGAACTATTCAAATTCCAAGAATTTTCTTTGTTGGCCTCAATTCCTTCATGGAAAAGGATTTGCTCAATTGTTTCTTCAACCTGTCAATTCTCAAGACATTCCTGCCAACCATCAAAATGTCATCAATATAAAGCAATAATATAATAAATTCATCATCATAAAACTTTTAACAAAACCGCAATGATCAGAAGTAGTTTTTTTCTTAGCCTTACTCCCCCATAACTGACTCAAACTTCTACCACTGCCTTGATGCATGTTTCAACCCATAAATACTTTTCTTCAATTTATACACCAGATGCTCTTTGCCTTTCTGCTCAAAACTCTTTAGTTGTTCCGTGTAGATTTCTTTATTTAAGTCCCCATGAAGAAATATTGTCTTAACATCCATTTGCTCAACCTCTAAGTCAAGACTAGCTGCCAAACTCATAACTACATGTATGGAAGACATCTTGACAACTGGAGCAAAAATTTCATCAAAGTCGATACCTTTCTTTTGATTGAAACTTTTAACAACCAATCTCATTTTGTAATGCGGCTTTGAGGTATGTTCTTCCTGTTTTCCTTTATAAACCCACTTATTTTTCAGTGCGGCTTTTCCTTTAGGCAATTTCATAAGTTCAAAAAGTGTGGTTTTCATTAAAGTCTTCATCTCATCTTTCATGGCATCGATCCACTCTCTTTTATGCTCATCTTCTATGGCCTCTTCATAAATCTCAGGCTCTCCCCCATCAGTCAATAATAAATATTCATTAGTTGAATATCTTGTTGATGGACGTCAATCTCTGACATATCTTCTGAGTGAAATATTTATAGGAACTTCTATTTCTGATAACTGTTCTTGAATGCTATCATCTGCCTCAGCCTGTTCAGAACCCCCATCTGTATCAATAAACTGATCATCCTGAACCTTTTTTCTATCTGTGTAAAAGGTTGTGTCAAAGAAACTGAACTCAAATCAATCAGATCATCACTGTGCTCAAATTCTGTTTTATCTGTCTTCTCAATGTCTAGTATTGTTTGGTCTTCTACAAACACAACATCTTGGCTTCTTATAAGCTTTTTATGTACTAGATCATATTGTCTATAATCAAACTCATCTTGCCCATAGCCTAGAAACACACATGGTCTAGTCTTTGCATCAAGCTTCAATCTATCATCTTTAGGAACATGAACAAAATATTTATAACCAAAGACACGCAGGTGATCATAAGATATATCCTTATTTGACCATATTCTATTCGAAACTTTTGATCCCATGGGAACACATGGTGTGAGATTTAAAACATGTACAATTGTATTCAATGCTTCACCCCATAACTATTACGATAATTGTGACTCTGAAAGCAAGTATTTCATTCTCTTAACTAATGTTCTGTTCATTCTTTCAGCTATCCCATTTAACTGAGGAGTCTTAGGAGGTGTCTTTTGATGCCAAATACCATGATTTCTACAATACTCATTAAAAGGTCTACAATACTCATCTCCATTATCTGTTCTAATGCACTTCAACTTTTTACTAGTTTCTCTCTCAACAAGGGCATGAAACTTTTTAAACACCTACAACACTTGATCTTTAGTTTTCAAGGTATAGACCCACGTTTTCCTTGAATGATCATCAATAAACATCACAAAATATGACACACGTCCAAATGTTTTTATTTTCACAGAACCACACACATCACAATGTACCAAGTCTAGTACATGTGATTTCCTTAAATGTTGAGATGACTTAAAAGTAACTTTTGCCCATTTTCCTGCCAAACAATGAGGATACCTTTTTAGGGTTGCACTCTTTATATCAGGAAGATGATTTTTCTTGGCTAGTATCTTCAAACCCTTCTCAATCATGTGATTGAGTTTTTTATGCCAAAGCTTAACACTCGCTTCATCATTCACTGTATTTATATCACAATCAGTGATCTTAGCCTCTATATAATACAGTGAGGAATATTTCTCTCCCTTAGCTACCACCATAGAGCCTTTAATAAGCTTCCCTTTATCATCATAGAAGGTATTGTAGAGACCTTCATCATCAAGCGTACCTGTAGAAATCAAATCATGCAAATATTAGGAATGTGCTTCACATTCTTCAAAATCAACTTAGAATCATTCTTATTTTCTAAGTGTACATCTATGATGCCAAGTTCTTTTGTTGATCCATCATTATCCATCCTAACACTACTAAAATCACCAGGTATATAAGATGCAAAGAAATCCCTCTTTGATGTAGCATGAACTGAGGCACCACTTGAAGGAACCATTGAAGGTCCTTGAGTGGAAAACAGGATTGGACCTAAAAATAAAAATTTACAGAATATAAATTTTACAGAAAAACATATAGAACCTTATGCATTTAATTGAAGAAAAATACAACATGCTAAATCAATTTTACAGGAGAGAAAAAAAATGGATTTAAATATCCTTACTTTTAAAGACCAATTTTCAAATGAAATCCCTCGAATCGATAGGAACACCACCATAATGGAAACCTTTGTATTCTCTGGGTGAGAATCCATGAGGTGTGGGCTCTAGCTATTTTTTATGAGGAAGATTGAGAGAAGAAAAGATGAGGAGATGGGGAAGAAATCTCATAACTTTTCTATGATTTTTTCAGTGTTGGTCTCTATGAAAATCAGAGGGAGAGGATGAAACAACCAACAACCTTTACTATCACGTATCAGAGAGAAAGAGGGCTGTCTCTTATACACATCTAGATGTGTATAAGAGACAGATCAAATACAATATAACCTATAGTTTCAATACTCTCTTACCAATGGCTTTTAATATAAATCAAATTTATATTAAATTTAATTATATAAATCTAATTCACATCATTAATATTTGAATCATATTCAAATATATATTTTCTCTCAAATAAACTTTATATTATAAAGTATCAAATACATCATAATAATTATACCATATATATTTAGATTAAATTAATTTTATCACATATAATTAATTCCTTCAATTAATTTGAAAAATTCAAATTAATCTAAAAATTGATTCTCATTAATTCCCATTGAGCTACATAGGAGACTTCATGGACTTATAGCTTAAAGCTCCAACGGTACGTGAATAATTAATTAAACTCCTTTAATTAAATTATTCACCATCCGTTAACTATCGAGGACTCCATTAAACACTGAAGCTGCACTCTTTGCACTACAGATATATTTCTGTGTCCATTGAGTTAACCAATCAACAGTATAATGACCCTTCACAAATTGCTCGTAAGTACAATTAGGCCGAAATTACATCGAAGCTGCACTCTTTGCACTACAGATATATTTCTGTGTCCATTGGATTAACCAATCGACAGTATAATGACCCTTCACAAATTGCTCGTAAGTACAATTAGGCCGAAATTACCGCTTTGTCCCTATAGTTACATCTAACTCCTTAAGTACCGCTGATCCCTCTAATGAACAAAAATCATAGTCCAACAATGACCAAATCCTCCTCGGGCTAGGAGAGAGTATCGTGCCACATTGTTCAAGCCCCAGAATCAGCCCTTAAGGGAGCAATTTATCTACTTATCTCAACGTTTGGGAATAAGTGAATTTCTTCTTGTGTAGTTGTGTTCTCAACTCCCCAATCAGACGAATCCCCAAAATGGTAGACTTGTTAAGTCGACGACCTGGCCACTCTCACTCATACAAATCAAAAGACCGCCTTCATAGGTAGAAGTTCACAACTCACTTAGGATTCAATCATCTCACCTATGGTCATCCTGGTGAAATGTAAGTCTCTATTATGAACAGCGCTATATAATGAGACTAGTCATTTCATGGTCTAGTCTTATACAAATTCTTTTCTATAGAATATCCCCGCTTACATGTCTCCACATGAATGATCAAGATCAGATTATTTGTAGCACTTTACAACAATTTTAACATCTACAAAGCGGGTCATACTCATAGTGTCACCAGGATCAGGGATAAGGTATCCAGCCTTATCCATTTACTACAGACCATTTAGGTTATCACTTACACATGATATACCCGTATGTCTCTACATACATGTTTAAGCTACAAGATAACCTTGGATGGTAGTTTATTGATTTTGTGGGTTTAATGCAACTAAATGTCAAATAAAACATCACATATTTTACTAGATAAATAAGATGTTTGTATAATACAATTAAAAACTATATGACCCTACGAGATTTAGGGAATCAACCACAACACCACTGTCAATCACTCAACTGCTTTGTTGTGTAGCAAGATTTATAACATCACCGTCGAATTGTATGAAAAAATATTTTATGGCTACAGTAATTGTGTCTGCATCACTGTCATCGTCATTCTTCTTTTCCTTTCCTGCTTCTTTATATGCCCTTTTACATGATAATAATGACACTCAACATTTGCAAACCAGCCACTCATACTTTTTCTTCTGTCTTTATCTTTCGGACCTTTTCTCTTACTCCTTCCTTTCTTTCAGTAACAAGAACATCTGATTGTGAAGAAAGTCCTGTGACTTTCCTTTCATCTACTCGTTCAATACGTTACTTTTTACTAGGTCCATAATTAGTGCAGCATTTGGTGCTAAGTTTGATAAGGAAGTTTTAAATGTCTTCCATGAGTCCAACAATGTACCAAGGACCCATAACCCATGTATCTCATCCTCAAACTTGATATTCATCCTAGATAACTGATTAATGGTACCTTGGAATATATTCAAGTGATTTAACATAGGTGTTCCATCTTGATACTTCAATGTCATCAATTGTTTGATCAGAAACACAGTTTTAGGGGCACATAGCGACTCAAGCTTGTTCTATATAGTTTGTGCATGATTTTCTTCACCAATATGGTTTAGAAAATTATCTTATACCCTCATAATCCCACACACTTTCATATGACATAATTCTCATTCTTTATCAGTTTTATCATCAGGCTTCTATTCAGAAAAAACTGGAAGATGCAAATCATTCACATACAAAATATCTTCCATCTTTCGTTTCAAACTTGATAATTTAATCCATTAAAAGTTACCATCTTAGCCGAAATAGTATCCATATTCAACACAAGGCAAACCCAGTTAACTTGACGAATGCTCTGATACCACTTTTTTGGTATAAACATTATATTTTTCGAATCAATTATCACACTCTTATGTGAATCTAATAAAATACTAATCAACTAGAAACAACAATAATAATCAAGGACACAATGAATTTTAACGTGGAAAAATCCCCTCAATGTGAGGAGTAAAAAACCACGGACCGAAGTCAAAATCTCCACTATAGTCAATAATGGGCTACAACGAGTTCTCCCTAGTCACAACTAGAGGCATACACAAATAAATATCTCAAGATTAACAATCTCGACAACAAACGACAACAAATAGAGAAGAATAAAATTAGAAACGTCTCACTTGAAGTGGCAACCAAATACTCACAGTACCTGACTGTAGTAGTTCCAAATAAAATCTCCACTGTCCAGATTGAAGTCCCTCGTACCAAGAACATACTGTCAAAATTTTAGTTCAATCGGACTACAAATCGATCTCCAAATGACTGAAAAACATTGTTGTACGGAAGAAGAATTTTCTCTAATTTTTCTTCACTGCTTTTGTCTCTTGGTTTGCGTAATACACAAAAGGCGGTTGTGCATATAAGTTTTCAAATAAAACCTATTTTGCCCATTTAATGGGCCTTAAATTTTGGGCCTTTCATTAGAAAAAGGGTGAAATAACCCAACAAACACAAGATGAAACGTTTGTTTGTAGAGAGAGAATTTCTTCAATCCAGCAGTTAATCTCCATTTCAGCAATGGATTTTGCTTTAATAAGATTAATTAATCAGAGATTTTCAGATTCAACAAAAATATTGTAGCAATTCACAAGGCCAATTTTAAACATTCTTTGATGGCTAATGCTTCATATAATCAACTTGAAGATGAATTGCTGATATAGCAAGGATGGTTCCAATTTCGTTACGAATGAAAATCCCCAATCCAGTCAATGATGAAGAGGTACACCAAGAAGCGTTAACATTTATTTATTCCTTTTATATCTATCACCAAATAGATCCTCATGAATTGCTTTGGTTTTTAAAGAAATCCAGAAGCATTTGCAATATTCCAGTATCCAGAAATTTTTAATATTTGGAGAAGGAAAAGATTACAAAAGGCCCAATATGATGTAGTCGTTGGGATGTATGTGCTAAAGGCTCGTAATTATATGTTATAATTCCTTGGATATTTATAATACATAGTAGAATAAGAGAAAAAATCTAAAAATATATTATATCTTTAAAATATTTGTAAATATAGATAAATTGACTAGTCAATCTTTGATTTTTTTTTTTTTAATTTTCAATTTCAACTGAATTTCGTACTCAAGATTTGAAAGTATTCAATTCATAAGTGACTTAACACCAACAAGCCAATCATCAAGTTTGATTATTATCACAAATAATAAATATAAATAGCAAATGAAAGTCTATTAGTGATAACCATTAATATTTTCTATCATTCATAGCTTAATCTTTGATTATATTTTCATAGTTAATAGCCACTTATAGAAATCTATCATAGCCAACTTAGTGAACTTAATTAATAAAGTTGAATCTCGAACTAAAATGTAATTGGAATGTCTAGAAGTTATCACTAATAGTATGTTTATCAGTGATAGAAGCTATCATCGAAAAGAAAAGGGACTTATAAATGTTTGGGAAGGATAAGAAAGGGGCAAAAATGTGCTTAGTGGCTATGATTGAGAAAAGCTACTAATTATAGCATGTTACCATTGATAGAAGCTAATACTAATAGCTTGTTATAGATGATAGAAGCTACCCGATAGCACGTTATCGGTGATAGAAGCTACCACTGACAGCACATTATCAGTGATAGAGAACTATCACTGATAGCATGATATCAATGAGATCATTGATAACATCTTATCAGTGATGTTATCAGTGAAAGAAGCTATTACTGATAACCACAATATGAGTGATGTTAGTGATATCGGTGATAGAACTTAGGTGATATTTATATATCGAGTTTCTTTCAAAGGTGATAACCAGTTACAAAAGTCTATCATTGATAGCCTCAAGTGTTAATATTTCAAAGTTGATTGTAATTGATGAAAGTCTATCAGTGATAGCGACTGTTAACTGCTATCAGTGATAGCCACGATAAAATATTATTAGTGATAGCTACCGTAGTAATCAAAGTTGTTGGTCTTCTTTCAAAGTTGATCACTATTTATAAATCTATCATTGACTATCACTGATAGTTGCTATCAGTGATAGCTTTTAATCTAAGAAAACTGGGAAGAAGTGAGTAAAATGATGGTTAGGCATGGGTTTTTTAGTCTTTTACCATTTTTTGATCTATATATGCAATTATTTTATCTTTGTACTACATATTCTATTATTTTAGGCTTGAATTCTATTTATGCAACTAGCCCTAATTCCTTGGGAGTTATTTATTTGAATTTCAAATTAAAATTATAATTATATGAAATTGATTTAATATAACTAAATCTAAACTATATATTATATTCCATATAATATATAACCTATAGTTAATATGAATCATATGCTAACCTATAATTTTTATATGAATCATATACATATAATAATATTTGAATCATATTCAAATATTTATTTCTCTCATTTAAACTTTATAATATAATTTATCACATACATCATATTAATTATATTTCATACAATTAAATCTCTTTAATTAATTTGAACAGTTCAAATTAATCCAAAATTAATTGATTCTCATTAATCCTTATAGAGCTAACAAGGGGACCTTATGGACATTCAATTTAGAAGCTCCAATGATACAAGATTAATTAATTAAACTCTTTAAATAAATTAATCCTCATTCATTAATTGTCAGTCACTCAACTAAAGACCAACATCTCCACTCTTTACACTATAAATATATTTCTGTGTCCACTTTATGTGAAGGATCATCGTACTATTGATTGGTTATATCCAATGGACAAAGAAATACAATTGTAGTGCAAAAGGTACGACTTTCGATCTTTAGTGGAGTGCCCGACAGTTAACGGATGGTGGATAATGTGATTAAAGAGTTTAATCAGTTATTCACGTACCGTTGGAGCTTCAAGCTACAGGTCTATGGGGTCCCCTTGGTAGCTTAATGGATTTAAGTTAAGAATCAATTTTTGAGTTAATTTTAAATGTTCAAATTAATAAGAGGGAATTTAATTATATATGATATAATTAAGTTAATTCAATTATATATGATATAATTGATATAATGTATTTGATATATTATTGTTTGAGTGGATGAACTAATATTTGAATATGATTCAAATATATTTTCTATGAATTAGATTCATAATTAATAAATTTAATATAAATATGATTTATATTAAATGCCAAAAAATGGAGAAAAAGAACAATGGTTTATATATTGTATATGATGCAATATTAAAACTATAGGTTATCAATATAATATGATAAGTTAGTTATCACATTTATTTATAATTTATTAATTATATTATAATTAACTCTTTTTTCTCAATAACCACCCTTAGTGGGTAGTTATTTAGTTTTATGGAAAAATTGGTATAAATGGAAATGGTTTTCTAATTTATTTCGACAAGATATCAGATTTACTATCGAGTTAACAATCAAGTATCTACACGATTGCTTGAGAGGTTATACGATTGCCTCAACATCTAAACAATTGAGTAAGCTTGTCTGTGCGATAGAATTCTTCGTTTACACGATAATGTTGTTCGTCTACGCGATCGCCTTCCTCCTCCAAACTCAAACATCCTCCTCAAACTCAAAATTAGCCAGAGCCCACCATTCCTGGATTCTCACATCGAGAATACCAAAGTCACCAGTGGTAATGTTCTGTCTAGCTCGGGGATCGAGTTGTTGCTTGCTGCTTGTTCGAGGGAGTTCGTGTTGTTCGCTGTGTTCGTGAATGAGTTTGATCGAGTGATTACTTGAATAAGGATTCTTCAAAGGTATAGACTCATAATCGTTTGTTTTTTATTTCAAAGCATGCTGTAATTTAAGATTTATGCATAATCTATTCTTGTATGACTGTAAACGTATGCGTCCATTCACAATGGGATTTGGGTGATCCTCTTCTGCTGAAAGGTCCTCTGTAAACGGAGTTCCTTCACTTTAACATTCTAGGTGAATTGATTAAACTATTTAAAATTAATTTTGACCTATGTTTGCATGTAACTCTAGATTATAGATTTTATAATTTAGTGAACTTATAACGTTTATAAAATAATGAATTTGTCAAAAATCTTTTTCGTTTGCATTATGATGATTTTGATTAAATATAATATTTATATTAATCTTGTTTGGGTTGATGCCCTAAATCTCGTAGGATCCTATAGTTTGTAAATGTATTGAACAAACTCATTGTTTATTTAATAAAATATATAATATTTTATTCAAGCTCGTTGTCTATTTAATAAAATATATGATATTATATTACATTATTATAGTTGCATTAACCACAAACCAATGAACTAACATCCAAGGTTATCTTGTAACTTAAACATGTATGTAGAGAGAATTACATTAGTTGGAAAAATACTATCAACACAATACTGATCATCGATGATCTTCGTTTTTGTCCTAATGGAGGGTTTTCCTCCCATTCCAGCTCTCAATGCTCCTCGAAACGTTTAGGAAGCTTACGAGCGTTGGACATGGGCAAACGATAAGGCCTAAGTACATATCTTGGCTAGTCTTAATGACGTCTTGGCCAAGAAGCATGAGCTCATGCTCACAACACGTGAGATCATGGAGTCCCCGAGGGAAATTTTCGGACAACTATCTGCACAGCTTAGGCATGACGCTCTAAAATACATCTTCAATGCTCGTATGCAAGAAGGGGAATTTGTTCGGGAACATGTTCTCAACATGATGGTCCACTTCAATGTGACAGAGATGAATGGGTCAAGCATCGATGAAGCCAGTCAAGTTAGCTTCATTTTGGAATCTTTACCTAAAAGTTTCCTTCATTTCCGTAGCAATGTTGTTTTGAACAGGATTGACTACAACCTGACCACTCTTTCAATACTTGATGAAAAGCAAGGAACAGAAGGGTGAAGCAAATGTTACTTCATCTTCTAAAAAGTTTCACAGAAGTTCGACCTCTGGAACTAATTTTGTACTTTCTTCCTTCGACACCAAAAAGTAGAAGAAAAAGAATGGTGGAAAGGGGAAAGCTAACCCTGTAGTTGCTGCTCAAAGAGGTAGAAAACTCATCAAGGCTGCAAAAGGAATCTATTTCCATTGCAACCAAGATGGTCATTAGAAGAGGAACTGCTCCAAATACTTGGCGGAAAAGAAGAAGACCAAGCAAGGTAAATATGATTTATTTGTATTGGAAACCTGCTTAGTGGAGAATGATGATTCTACCTAGATTATAGACTCTAGGGCCACTAACCTGTTTGTTCTTCATTTCAGGGAATTAGTTCCTAGCGTCAACTAGATGTTGGTGAGATGACGATGCGAGTTGGAACTAGGCACGTCGTCTCGGCTGTGGTGGTGAGAGGTCTCCGGTTGACTTTACAGAGCAAATTTCTTATTTTAGAAAATGTTTATGTAGTTTCTGATTTAAAAAGAAACCTTGTATCTGTAAAGTGTTTGCTTGAACGTTCATATAATATCAACTCTCTTTTTAATACAGTGTTTATTTCTAAGATTGATGTTGATATTTGCTCTATAAAACTAGAAAATAATCTTTATGTGCTAAGACAGTTAGCAACTGATGCCCTCCATAATACAGAAATGTTTAAGACTGTTGTAACTCAATATAAAAAACTTAAAATTTCTCTTAAAGAAAATGCTCAACTTTGGCACGTAAGACTAGGACACATCAGTCTTAAAAGGATTGAGAGATTAGTGAAGAATGGACTTCTAAGCGAGTTAGAAGAAAATTCTTTACCTGTGTGTGCGTCATGCCTTGAAGGCAAAATAACTAAGAGACCCTTTACTGGAATGGTCACAGGGTCAAAGAACCTTCAAAGCCAGTACATTTAGACCTCTGTAGTCCAATGAATGTAACCGCTAGGGGAGGTTATGAATATTTCATCACCTTTACTGATGATTATTCAAGATATGGGTACGTGTATTTGCAACATAAGCCTGAATCTTTTGAAAAGTTTAAAGAATTCAAGGCTGAAGTTGAAAAGGCATTAAATAGAACGATTAAAACATTTTGATCTGATAGAGATGGAGAGTTATAGATTTAACATTCTAGAACTATTTGATAGAACATGGAATAGTATCCCAACTCTCAGCACCTAGTACACCTCAGTAAAATGGTATATCAGAAAGGAGAAATCGAACCCTGTTGGACATGGTTAAATCTATGATGAGTTACGCTTCCTTACCTGACTCGTTTTGAGGTTATACAATAGAGACTGCAATGTACATCTTGAATTGCATTCCATCCAAGAGCATTGCTAGAACACCTTTGGAGTTATGGAATGGTTGTAAAGCTAGTTTACGTCATTTCAGAATTTGGAGTTTCCCAACACATGTACTTGAGGCTAATCCTAAGAAATTGGAACCACGTTCAAAATTGTGCCTATTTGTAGGCTACCTCAAGGGGACGAGAGGTGGTTACTTCCTTGATCCTAAAGAAAACAAAGTATTTGTATCGACAAATGCTATTTTTCTTGAAGAAGGCCACATAAGGGAGCACAAGCCCCGAAGTAAGATTGTGTTGAATGAAATTTCCAAAGAAATTACTGAATCTTCAATAAGAGTTGTTGAAGAACCTCGTACCTCGACAAGAATTGTTGAAGGTCAAATCCACCTCAAGTTTTGAGGGAACCTCGACGTAGTGGGAGGGTTGTAAACCCACTTGTTCGCTATATAGGTTAATAGAAATCCTAGCTATGGTAGCTGATGGTGAAGGATCAGTTGTCTTACAGGAAGGCAATGGAGGATACTAACAAAGATGAATGGATTAAAGCGATGGATCTCAAAATGGAGTCTATGTACTTCAATTCCATGTGGGATCTTGTAGATCAACCTGATATAATTAAACCTATAGGTTGTAAATGGATCCACAAGAGGAAATGGGGTGCAAACCTTCAAGGCTAGATTAGTGGCAAAATGTTATACCCAGGTAGAGGGAGTTGACTATGAGGAGATTTTCTCACATGTTGCCATGCTTAAGCCTATTCGGACCTCTTGTCCATTGCCTCATATTATGACTATGAGATTTGGCAAATGGACGTCAAGACTTCTTTTCTAAATGGAAATCTTGAGGAGACCATTTACATGGAGCAACCCGAGAGATTCATGACCCAAGGTCAAAAGAAAAAGGTTTGCAAGCTTAATCGGTCCATTTATGGACTAAAGCAAGCTTCTCGATCATGGAACATAAGGTTTGATACTGCGATCAAATCTTATGGCTTTGATCAAAACGTTAATGAGTCGTGTGTATACAAGAAGATCATCAATAGTTCAGTAGTTTTTCTAGTGTTATATGTAGATGATAGATAACCTACTCATTGGGAATGATGTAGGTTTACTGACTGCAATTAAGAACTAGCTAGCGACTTAATTCCAAATGAAAGATTTGGGAGAGGCTCAGTTTGTTCTGGGTATTCAGTCTTTAGAGATCGAAAGAATAAAATACTAGCTCTGTCTCAAGCATTGTAAATTGATAAGATGCTTGTGTGGATGAAAAGCTGTACTGAAATATAGCTTGGTACCCATAGCTTTCTGCAAGCTAGGCCAAACTTCGATGTGAAGCTGGAATCTTGGTCTAATACAATCGAAACTAGACTCACAACTGACTCACAATTCTGTCAACATATAGCTTAGCTAACTGGTCTAGGGTAAAAGTAACTTTAACATGTAAAAACTTAGTTGTCTTTATCAATCTATCCACAATTACCCATATACCATCATAGCTCGCTGGTGTCCTAGGTAAACCGAACAAGAAATCCATCGTAATATGCTCCCATTTCCACTTTGGTACTGGGAGTGGATTAACAAATCCTGCTGGCCTCTATCGTTCAGGCTTAACTTGCTGACACACTAAACATCTGTCAACATACTCACTATTTCTCTTTTCATACCAGGCCACCAGTACGATTTCTTTAATGTTCTGTACATCTTCGTACTGCCTAGATGCATAGCATAAGCCGAACTATGTGCCTCTTTCATAATAGCATGTTCAAGTGCTAAGGTATTAAGTACACATACCCTACCTTCTTTCAGTATCACTTTGTCTGATTTTAACTGGTAGTCCGTCCTTAGACCTTTACTTACTTCTTCAGCTAACTTCTGAAGATCAGAATCTTTTAACTGTTCACGTAGAATATCATCTACGAAAGTAGGACGTACTTGAAATGAAGCTACCAAACCTTTTGTCTGATCAGCTGATAATGTTGCTTTAGCTTATACAACTCATGTATCAGTACACCTTTTACTGAACAGATAACAGCTCTGGCTGATCTGGTCTTTCGACTTAAAGCATCAGCCACCACATTTGCTTTACCTGGGTAGTAATCAATTGTACAGTCATAATCTATCTCAAGTTTAGCTCTTTCTGATCAAAGATATACTTTAAACTTTTATGATCAGTGAATATATGACAACGTTCACCAAACAGGTAATGTCTCCACAACTTTAGAGTCACAACTACTGCTAACTCTAAATCGTGTGTAGGGTAGTTACATTCATGCTTTTTTAACTGACAAGAAACATAGGCCACTACATTCTCTTCCTGCATCAGCACACATCCTAATCCTTGTCGGGATGCATCACAATGAACTTCAAACTCTTTACCTGGTATAGGTAAGGTTAACATTGGTGCTGACACTAACCTTTGTTTCAACTCTTGGAAACTGTGCTCGCATTCTGGCGACCACTCAAACTTCGCATCTTTTCTAGTCAAGTTTGTCAATGGTAGAGCTATCTTAGAAAAGCCCTCCATGAATCTCCTGTAATAACCTGCTAAACCCAGAAAACTACATACTTCTGCTACAGTCATAGGTCATTCCTAATTAACTATCGTTTCTGTTTTTTGGGAATCTACACTGACTCCGTCAGCTAAAACTATATGCCCAAGAAATATAACTTGATTTAACTAAAAATCACACTTACTAAACTTGGCATATGGCCTCTTTTCTCTTAGCATTTGCAATACTAACCTCAGATGTTCCTTGTGCTTCTCTGCGCTACTAGAATATACTAGAATATCATCTATGAAAACTATCACAAACTGATCCAGGTAAGGATGAAATATCCTATTCATCAAGTCTTTGGAACATTTGTTTCCTTCACCTTCAACTGGTGATAACCCGATCTGAAATCTATCTTAAAGAACACCATGGCTTCCTTTAACTGATCGAAGAGATCATCTATACGAGGCAACAGGTACTTATTCTTAATGATCACCTTATTCAACTGTTTATAATCTATACATAATCTGAAAGTACCATCTTTCTTCTTGACAAATAAGACTAGCGCTCCCTAAGGCGACGCACTAGGTCTAACGTACGCCTTATCCACAATTTCTTGTAATTGAACTTTTAATTCCTTCAATTCTGTTGGCGCCATCCTATATGGTGCCTGGGATATAGGTGTTGTACCTGGAACTAACTCAATAGTAACCTCAGCTTCCCTGTCAGGTGGTAAACCTGGTAACTCTTCAGGGAACACATCTAAGAATTCTTGTACCACAGGTACATCCTCAGATCTCAGCTTTCTATCTTGTGAAACCGCCACATAAGGTAAATAAGCTTCACATCCCTTACTCAACAGCTTCCTAGCCTTCACTGCTGATATTAGACTTCCTGGAAGTATTCTTTTACTTCCTACCAGGTTTATTTCTTTTTCACCTGGTTTCCTAAACACTTTTTCTTTCTTAAAACAATCCACAGTGACATAGTATTTACTTAGAAAATCCATGCCTAAAATAACTTCAAACTCTAGTAACTCTAGAAGAATCAAGTCAACCCATAAACTCTGATTCCCAAGAATTACTTCACAATTCCTGTAATACTCGTGTACAAATAAAAAATCTCCTACAGGCGTAAAGATAAAAAAAATCCTCATTCATACGCTCAAGCACCCTATCTATATGTAATGCACACATGCTGGATATGAATGAGTGCGTAGCACCAGGATCAAATAACATATAAGCAGACTGATTACATAAAGTTATCGTACCAGTTACGACATCTGGAGCCTCTTCCGCTTCCTGGTGTGTCACAACGTATACTTTACCTTACTGTTGTTGCAGCTGCTGTTGTTTTTGGGGTTGTCCAGCTACCCCTTTCAGCTTAGCTGCGTCGGAGCCCTTACCTCTAGTTCCGGTCACTCTAGGTTGGCCTATAACCTGGGTAACTTCTCTCTATTCACCCTGTGCTCCATGACCTAGCTGAGGACAATCTTTCTTGAAGTGTCATGCTTGTCCACACTGAAAACAAACATTCCTGTCGCCATAACATACTCTTGTATGGCGCTTACCACAGTTTGCGCACAGTGGTTTCTTTTCTGTACTAGCTACTGACTCACTAGCATGACCTGTTTTCGATCTACCACTCAATCCAACTGCAGGTCTTGGCCTTTTTCGACTCGAACCCTATTGGCTCGTGCCTTAATAACTCTTCATACTTGACTGTCCAGAGAACGGGGGTCTAAAACTCTTACCTCTCGTCTCTCCGGGAGTCCTGAACTGCTCCGCACATAGCTGGAGCATATTTACCCTTGCTACACTCTGCTTAACTCTGATAACAGTCTCAACTAATTGAGTGAAATTCATCCAATTAGTTGTAGAGGTAATGGATGTACGTATCTTTCTTCTTAGGCCATTTTCAAATCTCCTACATCTCTCTTTCTCTTTCGCAATGATCGGAATCGCATATTGAGATAACTCTATAAATCTTTGCTCGTACTCAGCAACCGTCATCGATCCCTGAGTCAACCTAAGAAACTCCTCCCCCTTTGCTTCTTTAAAAGCACTAGGGTAGTATTTATCCTCAAATACTTGTCTAAACTCAGACCAAGTCGTAGCTTTTGAACTGTTTCTCCTAGCCTCTATCACTTTCCACCATTTCTCAGCCCCTTTTTGCAGCAAGAACCTGCTAATTCGACCTTACGGTCCTCAGGGCATCTCATAACATTAAAACATTTCTCAATCAAGTCCAACCAGACATAAACATCTACTAGATCTGTGGCTCCATCAAACGTCATGGCACCTAAAGCTTTCAGCCTCTCGATTCCAAATTTTTTTTCTAGATTGGTCTGAATTGATCCTACACTCGCCTCCAACCTCTAGGCGATTCTATCAAATACATGATCCTCTATCTAGGGATCTGCATCTACCCGTGGGGTACTCAACTCATTTGCAGAAGTCGTTTCTTGCCCTACTGGGTCTCTAACTCTCTTCCTCTTCTGATCTGGGTCCTGTCTAACTTCAGGGCCTCCGCTGGTAGGGTCAACATTCCTCTCCTCATTCTGCCTGCTCAGCCTACTACTTTTCCTCGGCATCTTTGCCTAATTATTAAGTGTACATATTAGGGACTTACTTATGGGACATAATCTAATGCATAAACTCTCTCTTTCACCCAAAATCTCATGCTTTGATACCAACGGGTATCAACTAACCCTTTAACCTTCCCAAAACTTATGCTCTGATACCAAGTTGTCACACCCGTCCCAGACTACTTTATGAGCCTAGGAAAGGACATGACTTCAATAGTTATCAACCCTTTTGCTGACACTTACTGCCTAATAACTCTAGCGGAAATAACTCTGATATCAATATGCAAACTCATACACAGTGGATGCCTCTATGGATAAAAACATTAAGTTTACACACAAAATATTTAGAGAGATTACATTTCTAGTTTCATAAGTCCCGATACCCAAAACTTAGTCCCTGTATGACCAACTGTAACATGTGTACAATATTTACAGTAACCACCTAACAAATGGGTTACAATAGCTTTGTCCTTTAGTGGCAGAGCAAATGTAGAGCTACCTCGTGAGGATTTGACCGCTACCTAGGGGAAAGAAAAACATTTGAAAATGGGGTGAGCTTGCTAGTCTAATGAGTGACTTAAGAAAGAAAACCGATTCTCATGCAAAAGTCTCAATAAAGAGATTAAACTGAAATATAAATTTCTACAGTAACCTTGTACTGCAGTATAAACATTTTCCAAGCATAAAGCATATAAAGTTGTTTTCATCATAAAACATTAAACTGTTCCTTAGTTGAGAATAACCCTGTTATGGTTAAATCCCGACGTCAACTGCTAGTCAAGAGAGAACCCTTTTGCTCAATCTCTAACTTTAACTACCTACGTGCACGTGGCCATAACTAAGTACCGTCATACCTTAGGTACTTTTGCTCAGATACCTTCTCAAAAATTGTCCCTCAGTATCGAGCTGCTTGAATACCTTCTCAAATGTCCCTCGGTATCGAGTTTCAAGTAAAACTAATCAAACAATGACTTTCTCTTTAAAGAATGTAAAGCATAACGCATAGAAAACATGTCTTTAAAGATACTAATGCATGCTTTGTGTAATTAAACACACATAAATAGTTTTTCAATAAACTTTCATACTTAGCATGCATATAAAACATTACTCATGCTTTGCTTGGAAATTACTTTGTAAAACTAGCTAGCATGGGAATAATCTTTCTTTAAAACATGGTTTCTTTAAGAGATTGTAAATATTTAGTCACTCACAACTTTTAGAACTATTCCTCAAGGGTCGATATGCTTCTGTTACTAGTGTCAATCTTGTGGACACAAGAGCATATATTAGCTACTAGCATAAGTCTCCCTTTTGAGACTAATCATTAAGTAAGCTTTGTGTTTAGCCTTCCTCTTCAAGACTTTCACAACAATGCACCTTGTTGTAGGTTTAGACACTTGGGAATTTCTTTGAGATTTGGCTCATGCAAAGCTTCCAACCGCTCTTCACAAACACAACGCCACTTATGCAACCAACACTTTTCTCTCTAAGTGTTTTTATAGATGCAAATGGTCATCCTCAAGGCTACTTATGTGTCCAAGACTCCACTGTAGGCTCTCCTTGGCCTACACAGCAGGCCCAACGCATGGGAAAGCTCAGTCCTTGATCTGTCCAAGCATTTCCTTTGAGCTGTCAGTTTATTCAACTCAAGCTGCTGTCTGCTTGTTCATAAAATTTTAGATTCATCTTACGAAATTAATAACTCGAATTCTAGAGCTCAACACAAAGAACTTCCTTCTGCACACTTGTTAAGAATCTTACCTCAAATTTCAGCTTCATACTTCTCGTGGTCTGTCCTAGAGACTAAATTCTTTAACGATGGCCTAGATTCACCTGAGAACAGAACCTCTGGTCCTTTTTCTCCTTCTTCGGCCTTAATCCGATGAGGACTTCTTCCAAAAGTGTCACTTCTGAAAGTAAACTCTCAGAGCTTTACAACGACACTAAGAACTCTAAATTTTCCAGAGAAATTGATCAAACTGATCGTTTGAAGTTCGACATCCCCCTTTTTATACTGCTTTCCACCACCTCTCATTAAATATTAGCCCGACACCTTCAATTTTCATAGAGTCAAATCCAGTGCTAAGGACATCTGGTGATTTTAATCAGTGATTAATGCCAATCAATACAAGTCCAATCATTTAGCTCACTGCCCCATTGTTTAGCTCATCGTTTAGTGACCTCACACTGATGGTTGTCACCCGACGATCTCGCCCAACGCATAGCACACTGATGCCCATTGTGTAGCGTTGACACCTATCGTGTAGCACTAACGCCCATCGTCTAGCGCAGCACACCTATCGTCTAGTGCCTACGCCCATCGCGTAGCGCCATCGCCTAGCATCATCGTCTAGCGTTGATACCGATCGTATAGTGCCAACGCCCCATCACTTAACGCCGCGCATTTCTTACGCGGTCGCCTACCTCATCGTGTAGCGCCGCTCACTACTACATGATCGTCCAGGGCGTGCAACTCCAATGCTCAGCGCCCATGTCCGCACACATTGAGGCTGCCACATGCTTTGCTAACCTCTCAAGATATTGTCTGTCGTATGCTTCCCATGCATAGCTTTTCCTCTCGGCCACACTTTGGCTTCCTTCTATGCCCAAATAACCTCTCAAATGAGCAAGGCCAACGCATGGCACAACACTTAGCCAATTTTCTAGCCTCCAACGCATGGGTTGTACTTAGCCAATTTTTCAAGCTTTACTCAAGAGTAAAGTTTTAAAATTCAAACTTTTCTTCTAACTCTTCACCCTTTTCTCTAAAATTACATATTAAATTCCACATCAATCTATTCACCACACTGGTCTCAGTAGGGAACATACTCAAGTAGAGAAATGAGGGCTCAGGGTTCACAGTAGCTCCATTTAACTCATCAAAAAGTTCTTCCACCACAGGGATTGGAAATTTATCTGCAATAGCGGTAGTGCTGAGAGCACGGTAATCCAAACAAAACCTCCATCCTTCATCTTCTTTTCTAACCAGTAGAACAGGACTAGAATAGGGACTGGTGCTTGGTCTAATGATGCTCGAATCCAGCATTTCCTCAACCAATTTCTCTATCTCAGCCTTCTGATCACATGCATATCTGTATGGACGAACATTTATTAGACTACTTCCTTCCTTCAAATGGATGTGATGCTCGATACTCCGACAAGGGGGCAACTCCTCTGGCCATTCAAATATGTCCAAAAACTGGTTTAACAAGACTAATAGAGACTCTTGATTTGAATCGGCTTCCTTACTTTCCCCATGTTCAGCTGCGAACTCACCTCCACTTATCATTCTACATTCAACTAGGAATCCTTGATCTTCAGCCTCCCATGTTTTCACCATACATTTTAGATCGATCTTTGACTTCGTCAGACTTGGATCCCCCTGTAGAGTAATCTTCTGACCCTCATGAACAAATGTCATTGTTAGGTTCTGCCAATCTACCTCTGTTTTCTCAAAAGAGTGTAGCCATTGCATCCCCAAAATCACGTCAACACTTCCTAGCTCTAACGGCTGGAAGCTATCATTTACTCTCCAATCTCTCAGCCTCATTTCCACACTTTTGTATACTCCCATACCTCGCACTGCAGTTCCTAACCCAAAAACTACTCCGTAATTTATTGTTTCCATGATGTTCGACTACAGACGATTAGCTAAACTTTCTAATATGAAGTTATGAGTAGCTCCACAATCAACCAGTATCACCACTGATTCTCTTTTGATATCCCCTTTAATTTTCATTGTTCAAGGGTTCGTCATTCCCACAACCGAATTCACAGAAAGTTCGGCAATCGGTGATATTTCTTCCCTTATTTTATCTTCTTCATACAACTTCAATTCTTCACCGGACGTATGCACAACAAGTAATCTCAGTTCTCTCAACTCACACCCTTTGCACCAATGCCCAACAGTGTACTTTTCATCGTACCAGAAAAAAAGTCCTTTCTCTCTCTTCGATCGAAATTCAGCATCTGTCAACCTTCTTGCCAGAATTTCTAACTGATTGTCGTTATTCGACACTCCTCGTAATGTGATTGTCCTCATCGGGAATGACTCCCTAGACTTCCCTCCCTCTTTTGGTTCACTACCTTCTCTAATTTTACTCATATTTTCTATATTGAATTTCGAAGAGTTCTTGGATCTTACCTTCGTATATTCGTGCCCGACCCACTTCGACCCGTGCATTTTCTCTATCTTCAATACGTTGCGCCAACGACATCATTTGCGCTAACCCGGTTGGATCCTAGCATTCAACCTCAGCTTTTATCCACGACGCCAAACCATTCATGAATGTCTCATCTAATACTTCATTCGATATGTGAGGCAATGGCATTACCAATTTATCGAACAGATTTTGATATGCTTCTATAGTAGTTTCTTATTTGATAGCCAAAAATCTTCCATAGATTGATCCCTCTCTTAAAGATCGAAATCGTACTAACATCCTTTTCTTCAAATCATCCCAATCTTTGAACGGCTCTCTGCCTTCCTTTGACCAGTAGCAGTCTAACGCGTGCCGTCGAGACTCACAATCACCACCGTCATCTTCTCAGATTCAGTCAATTTATGAATATGAAAATAGCGATCTATTCTGAATAGCCATGCATCTGAATCACTTCTGCTAAACACCGGCATCTCTACTTTCTTGAATTTACTTCGGACGCAAGTCGCTTCTTCACCGGTTGCTTTCACTTAACTATTCGCTCCGCACACATTATTGACATTCGATCCTTCTACCTCCTCCGTCACCTCAGCTTTTCCTTTTGCCATTTTCGTAACATAGGAAATGAGCATTTTTTTATGTTTCTCTGCCTGCAATCTCAATCGCTCAATGCTCTTTGCTAACGATGCCAAATTCTCCTCTATGGTTGGCAATTTTTGCATTTTGACTCGAAGTCCAGAGATATCTTGGTCTAGTAACTCCAAATTTTCCTCAAAGCATTTCTGAGCCATGCCTGCCCAGGTGGTTGCTCTGATACCAATTTGTTAGGAAACTGATATTTTAAAAGAATTTATTGATTAAATGGGTTAACACAATTGCTCAACAAACAATGAACTTCTTCTTCATTAAACGATGAGAGTCAATCAAAAACTAGATGATTGGTTACCATTGTTATGCGATCGCTTACAAAACACTAAACAATCGTTTACAAACTCTACACGATTGCTTACTAATGTTAAACAATCGCTTACAAAACATTATGCGATCGCTTATAAAACATTACACGATCGCTAGGGCTCTACTACTCGATCGCTAGAGCTCTACTACTCGATCGCTTATCCCAATACAATTGAAAGTAATTTAGTTACAGTCCCCAACCTCCCTAACCGACTCAACCACCAATTTTCCCTTATCTCCTCTATTCTTTCTTCTTTGATATTGCAGTATAATTGGAGGCCTATCACAATTATATCATATATAATTGAACTAAATTAATTATATCATATATAATCAAATTCCCTCTTGTTAATTTGAACACTTCAAACTAACCTAAAAACTGATTCTCAACATGAATCCATTGAGCTACCAAGGGGACCTTATGGACCTGTAGCTTGAAGCTCCAACGGTACATGAATAACTAACTAAACTCTTTAATCAAGATATCCACCATTCGTTAACTATCGTGCATTCCACTATCAGCTACACTCTTCACACTACAGATATATTTTTGTGTCCATTGGATATAACCAATCAATAGTACGATGACCCTTCACAAATTGCTCGTAAGTACAGTTAGGCCAATTTACCGTTTGCCCCCTGTAGTTACATTGTTAAGCCCCGAAATATATCTATACTTACGGGCGATCTGTGAAGGGTTATCGCACTGTTGATTGGTTAAGATGGACACATAACATATCTGTAGTAAGGAGAGTTCAGTTGTCGGTCTTTAGTGGAGTGCGTGGCTGTTAACGGATGATAGATCCCATGATTAAAGAGTTTAGTCAGTTATTCACGTACCGTTGGAGCTTCGAGCTACAGATCCATAAGGTCCCTTTGGTAGCTCAATGGATTCAAGTTGAGAATCAGTTCTTGGTGTTTATTTGAAATGTTCAAATTGGCAAGAGGTAATTTGATTATATATGATATGATCGGTGTGATGTATAAGATACATCAAGTGGATGGTTAATATAAATGAGATTTACATTAAAGACCATGGAATAGAAAAAGAGTTGTGGTTTATATGTTTCATGAGATTAAATATTAAAACTATAGGTTATAAATATACTATGGTAAGTTGGTTATCATATATATTTATAATAATATTAATTATTGGATAATTATCTATTTTTCTCTAATAACCAAATGAGTGGGGAGTTATTGGTAGTTTCATGATAGCCGTGAGATAAAAGGAGAAATGTTTTCCTAAATTTGGTAGTTGAAAAGAGTTTCCATTCTCGGAAAGTTCTCGCGGTGGCTGTCAAATAAATATGATTTACTAAACGACAGCTGAAGAGAGACTAGACGATCGTGGAGTGTTTCTACACGATAGTCACTCAGTTGGCCGATTAGCTAAACGATCGTGGAGCTTTTGCTAAATGATCGCGGAGCTTCTTCTAAACGATTGGGCATCGTCTATACGACAGACATTGTCATCAATCACTTGCTCAATCATTTACACGATTGTTCTTCCTCCGGTCTCATCCTCTAACCAAGTCCACACAGAGCCCACACCTCTGGATTCTCACACCGAGAATACCAAGGTAGCCATTGTAGTGGTGTCGGACTCAACTCGACATTGTCAAGGTTTATTGGAGGTCGTTCACTGTGTTCGTAATCTTGGAGATCGTTTTGTTCGTGGTCGCGTTGATCATGCAGTGTAGGGGTCGTAGTGTTCGAGCATTCATGATTTTCGTCTTGCTGTGAAATAGCGTTCGTGATCAAGGGTGTTGAAGATGAGTCTTCAAAGGTATATTAATTCTTTCCCTTGATCGTATAGTAAAGCATGTTATAATTTCATTGTATGCATAGCCTATAGT
Organism: Benincasa hispida; assembly: GCF_009727055.1. NCBI lineage: Eukaryota > Viridiplantae > Streptophyta > Magnoliopsida > Cucurbitales > Cucurbitaceae > Benincasa > Benincasa hispida. The sequence goes on from NC_052359.1 coordinate 47,240,045, forward strand.
TTCCGTTTCTTGTACTGTAATTGTTATTGTTCAAATACGATTAAAATTTGGAACGATCATTCCGCTGCTCATGAAAATCCTCATGTCTGATTTCCTTCATATATATATTGCTTTCAAAGAAAAATTTTCCCTCTCCCTTCCAAAATTAATTTACTAAAGCCCACTCCTCTCGGGAATCTCTACCTTAGAATAATGAGGATTCGTTTGTGGTGATGTTAGGAATTTGGAATTCCATTTGTTGTGTTCCTGTGTTCAAAAAAAGAGGAAGAGTTCGAATCGTTTTGAGCAGTACATTGGAAGGGATTAATGAAAGTTATCGGTCTTCAAGGGTAAGTCATTTAATTTTAAACAGTGATTAAATGATTTTTTTCAAATAACTCATTAGTGAAGGTTATCTTTCTCACTAAATCATTTACCATTTTTTATTTGGAAGTATAAGTTCCCCTTTAGGTACTCACCATTTTAATAGGAATCATCATAGAGAACCCACGATCATAGGGGAAGTTAAAAAGAAAGTGGGTATGAAAAAAAATTCAAAAATAACTTTCCTACCCAAACATAACCAATGGAAGTTATTGAAAAAGCAAAAATAGTAAATACACTTCAACTTATATTGATCTTCCTTATGACATGCATAATTCCACCATCCAGACTTAATGAGATGGGCCTTAATTCCTTTATGGTCCACTTCTAAAAAGCTTAATTAATTACCATAAATAAATAGTACAGAGGCCCAATGCTGTTTAGAGGGCCTCAAACTATTTAATGTTAAGAGCTTCTATGAAGATGTCAACAATTTGATTCTCAGATTGAATATGTTCCAAGATGATCTGTCTATTTTCAACCAATTCACAAATGAAGTGATGTCTGATATCAATATGTTTCGTTCTACTGTGTTGAACAAGATTTTTAGAAATTTCTATGGCACTCAAGTTATCACAATACATTGTCATAGCATTTTGTGGGACACCGTGTTCTTTGAGCATTTGTTTCATCTAGAGAAGTTGAGTATAACTTCTTCCAGTAGCAACTTATTCGGCTTCAGTGGTGGATAGACACACACATTTTTTCTTTTTTCTGAATCAGGAAACCAGGTTGTTTCTCAGAAGAAACATCCACTTGAAGTGCTTTTTCGATCTTCTGAGCTTTCAACCCAATTTACATTACAATACCCAACCAAGAAGCAGTTAGTATCAAAAGAATACAGAAGACCATACTCACATGTACCATTAATATATTTGATGATCCGTTTGGCACACAATAGATGACTCACTTTTGGCTTTACTTGATCTCTCGCACAGACTCTTATAGCAAATGCAATGTCAGGCCTGCTTACAGTAAGATAAAGTAAACTCCCAATAATGCTTCGATACAAGCTCTCATCAACACAAGGTCCATCAGAGTCTTTGGACATTTTAATATGAGTAGGAGCAGGAGTTCTCTTTGTACGAGATTTTTCAAGCCCAAACCTTTCACCGGGTATGTAGCACATTTTCTTTGAGATATGAAAATTCCATCTTTAATCTGCTAGATCTGGAGACCCAAGAAATATGTCAATTCACCCACCAAACTCATTTCAAATTCATTCTGCATTTGATTTACAAAATGATCTACAAGATGTTGAGGCATTCCTCCGAACACAATATCATCCAAATAAATTTGGTCAATTACGAGGCTTCCTTTTTCTTTCTTTACAAAAAGCATTTTGCCAACTCCCCCTCTCACATACCTCTGTTTGAGAAGAAATTCAGTTAATTGATCCTATCAGGCACGAGGTGCTTGCTTAAGGCCATACAAAGCTTCTTGAAGCTTGTACACATGATCAGGGTGAGCAGGATCTACAAAGCCTTTCGGTTACTCGACATAAACTTCCTCATTTCAATCCCATTGAGGAAAGCATTTTTGACATCCATCTGATAAAGTTTGAATTTTAGAAAGTGAGAAATACTTAGCAATAGTTTAATGGCTTCCAGACGAACTACGGGAGCAAACATCTGATCAAAGTTGACACTCTCCATTTGGGAGTATCCTTGGGCAAGTAGTCAAGGCTTATTTCTTGTAACTGTTCCATCCGCGTCAGATTTCTTTTTAAAGATCCATTTTGTGCCTACAATATTTGCTAAAACAGGACGAGAAACCAACGTCCAGACCTGAAGTCTTTCAAATTGCATCAATTCTTCTTGCACAGCATTAACCCAACACTCATCTTTCAAGGATTCAGTTGCATTCTTGGGTTCTAAAGGGGATGTGAAACCAATTTTACCGATCATTTTGAGATAGTCCACCTTTTCTTTCTTCTTGGTGAAAACTCCAAATCCAAAATCTTCTATAATATCATTTGAGGGGTGATTCTTCAAGATTCTACTAGAATGCGGCTTGGAATGTTTCTGGTCATATTCATTTTCTGAGATTGTGATGCTTTCAAAATTTTCAGAGTTGTTACAGGAGTTGTCATCAGCATTTGGAGAGACAATTGTCTTAAATTTTCCACTATCTATTACAACATATTCATTATCATCTTCATTTTCCTCAGTAGTAAATTTTACCCTATATTTATCATCTATGAAAACATTAAAAGATTCCACAACACTCTTTGTACGCTTGTTATAGACCTTATATGCTCTGTTGTTTGCTAAATACCCCAAGAAGATTCCTTCATCACTTTTGGAATCCCACTTTTTCTTTGGGTCATGATCAGCTAATATATAACAAGGACTACCAAAAATATGAAAGTATTTTATATTAGGCTTTCTCCCCCTCCAAATTTCATAATTTGTGCAGTCAATACCAGAACAAATTGCAATTCGATTATGCATGTGGAAGGCGGTATTTAGGGCTTTGGCTCAAAAGTGATATTGAAGATTGTGAGCATGAAGCATAACGTAAGTCATCTCTTGTAGAGTGCGGTTTTTACATTCGACAATGAAACGCACACAAAGTTGCGTTATTTACCTTAGATTTAGGATGGTTTTTAATATGATTTTATAAGATTTGATGTGTTTTCTAGTGATTTTTAGGTTTTATGCTCAAGAATTAAATTATACTCAAAGTGAGCCAAAAAGGACCAAATTATGCTTAAAGAAGTAAAAATCGAGCAACGGACCAAAGGGAGAAAAGAAAAGAAGGAAGAAAATCTAAAGATGTGAAGATTTCTATTGTCCATCATTAAAAGGACAGCGTAACATACAGGGTAATTACGTCGCCCCATTACGCTTGAAGGCAGTAGTTGTGCATCTGATGCAGCGTAATTACACTCCAACCAACATAACCTTATGCTACGACATTAGCAGACCAACGTAATTATGCTCGACTAGGGCGTAATTACGCTACCTTCCCTAAAATAAAAAATTATGCACTTTTGAAAAATTTCTCCTATTTAACCAAGGGTTTTTGGCCGGTCACCAGATCGAATTTTGGAGTGTTTGAGGCCTAAAGAGAGGGTCTAGAGCAAATTATGGAGTTTTCATGATGTCGGAGGAATTGAAGATTGCTTGAAGGCCGAATTCATCACGAGTACATGATCGAAAGTCAGATAACTTCTCCTTTCCCTTTTGTTTATTAGATTATTTTATGTATTTTTATATTCTTGATATGGTTCTGTCTATAGAAGCCATGTTAGACTAAATTTTTCATAGTTCTAGGGGTAGATGAATTCTTAGGTTTAAATTATTGAACAATGTGCTTCTTAAATGTTAATTTATATTTATACTTTCTAGCATGACAGTTCTTAATGTTTTTTAATGTTTGGTCACAATTTAAATGATTTCATGATTTATCATCTTACTTGAACAAGTGAGTTGTAGATTCGATCATGCATGCTAGACTATCGTTTGCACACACTTTTGTAGTCGGTTAACGATAGAGATTGTTGATGAAGGAACGTAATGTCATACTTCTTAATTTGGTTTCATGATTTTAATTATTATTTAATTGGCTTGAGAAAAGATTGTTTGCAAAATATTCAATTCGGATAAAATACTTCTAGAACTAGGTGTTGTGTTAATTATTTCAAGAGTCAAAGCATATGTGCTCAACCTTTGATGAAATTTATTCCCTAGAACATCTCTTAGTTGATAATTCTTCATATATGATCACTTTTATTGCTTTCTTAGTTAGTTTCATTATCTTACATCATGAGTCGGTCCCTAAATAAAATTGAAATGATCTCTGAATAGCTAAAAGAATATCAATCTGATTCCCAGAAGATGATAATCGACCTTTTACGTCGTTTTCAATACTATAACTTGATCGTGTTCACTTGCGTGCCACATCAAGTTTTTGGCGCCGTTCCCGAGGAATTGGCTTTTTATTTTTATTTTTTTATATTTAAGAGATTTTACTAATCTTAATTGAGGGTGTACATTAGTTTATTTTTGTTCTTATTTTTTTGTTTTATTTATTTATAATTTAGTTTTTTTTTTCGGTGTTTTGCATGTTATAGATTTCAATAATTATATATTGCATTATGGTGGGTGTCAACCCAACATAAGTCTAACACAAGCACGACCCTTTAATCCTAACCCTTACCTAATGAGTTACCCTTCCTATGATTATGTGAGCTACGATTCATCCCCGATAGAGGACAGACCTTCATTAGAGGATCAGTTAAAAGAGTATATCTTAGAGTCTAAACTTAGAAGTTTTTGTATGGAAGAAGGGAGAGGAAGAATAGGATAGAAGCCAAATGGTAGAGAATGAGGCCACCCTAAACCGAATTTTAAATCAACTTAGTCTGATAGTTGATACACTTAAAACCTTGGGTGAGGAGAATATTTTTTATGCCACCAAGGTAGGAGGACCTAGGGTTGTTTACTTTGATGGTGAGGATGAATTGGAGGGAGATGAGTCAATTCAAGATGAGGGTTGTGAGATTGAGAGTGAAGTTGTACCAAATTTTTATGAGGCCCAAGTGATTAAGGTTGAGGATGAAAAACCTTATATGCCATCTCTAGAGAGTCCTTGCATCATTGATCCTTCTCTCCCTTATGAATCTTGTCGAGTTGAGTCAACCAAAGAGTCAGTTAGTGAGAATGGGGAAGATGTTGAGGAAGATATTGAAGAGATAAAGTTTGAGGTTGAAAATCCGAATTCTTTATCCTTCGAAAATCCTCCTATTTTTGTTGACTTTTTTCGTATATATCATAAGCCTTGTCAATATTTTTCTGATTTTTCTAATTTTGAGTCTTCTTTTTATTTTCCATATTTAAAAAATAACAAAAATATTGCTTTGTTATCAGGAGCCAATGAGAAAAAGAAAAACCTAATTGACTTAGTAGGTTACATTGATTCAAGCAAGAAGAGTCCTGGAAAATGGGATAATTTTTATGTCCTTGATAAAAATCTCTTATATTGTCTAGCTTGAGACATTAAACCTAGCGTTTCTTGGAAGCAACACAAGCTTTTTATTATTTTATGTTATAATAATTTTTTTTTTTTAAGGTTGGCTTCCATGACAGTCCAAATATTTTTCTATTCTCTCTTACAGGAGCCAATTAGCAACACAAAGTACTCTTGCCACCAACCTATTTTGGTGGACTCTCACACACTCCTAGGTTTGTTTCTTTGTGCTCTATTCTTTTCTTTCATTGAGGACAATGCAAATTTCTAAGTTTGGGGTGGGAGGTGTCCTTTGTATTTTTGTGTTGTTTGTTTTCATCTTGCTAAGTATGTTAATATGGTTTTATTGATAATACACATGTTAATTTGTTTATGAAAATTGGAGAAATTTTTAAATTTCTTTATTGAGATTTGAGAAGATGATGAGAGTTCTTTGTCGTGTGTTGTTGATGTTGATTGTCCATGATGAGATTTGAATATGCATGTGGATGACCTATTGTGGAAATAGAAGAATAATATGTTGAGTTATGATCTATTTGCATCCCTCTTTAAGTCTCCCATATCATGAGCATGTAGTCACTTTAATTTAGAAACTTTAACTAAAAGAAGAATCATGTTAAGTATATTTGGTTGTCACCTCGAAAGGACCTACTGATTAAAGAGTTAATATGCATGATGGTTTATAATGTTAGACTAAGAGAAAACGAAAAGAATATTATGTTTGCCTTTGAAAAAAAAGTTGCGTACATGATGACATGCAGAAATGCATGTCATCTTAGGCCTTTTATTTAGAATTATGAAGGCTGTTAAGCAGAATATGTGGCAATTATGTTAGAAATTCATGAGAAAATGAGCTTGCAGTGTTCATCATTGAGAATCTCGACTAACCCATTATTATACGTTATTATGCATTCAATTGTCTATTTTTTTAGCTAACATAGGAAGTGGACGCAAACGCGGAAGCCGGACTACCGCATAGACGACTGCATGCGGAGAAACTCTCCATTGCGAAGGCGAACGCATTCGATCAAAGCATGGGTGTTGCAGTAATCAGCTGCATGCATCCATCGCATAGGAGTTGCAATTGTCAAGCGATTGCGGTCATTATGTATTAAGCGAATGCGGTATTAAGCGAATGCGGCCACTGCATGATTGCGGCTACACGATAACGCATAATATAGGGATCAACGCAAGGTTGGTGGAATGAACGCATCAACGCATCTCTCGGGAAAATCAAAAGATAATGTTGACATTTCACCTACCACGGCGTTAGCAGCAGAGATTCAGAAAAGGACTAACGCGCCACGAATGTCAGAATCAGAGCAGTCCATTAATGTTGTCAGTGATCAAGCTCTATATATAGAAGCCGCTGAGCAGAATTTCAACTTATCCAGGGTTATCCCTGCGATCCAAACAAATGCGTGAGAAGAAAGCTTAAGAGTTCTTTATCTCCTTCCTCCATTCCGAGTGACGACCGGAGCCTTCTATCGAAGCTATATCTCGGGAGAGTCAGCTTCACCGCCCATCCATGGCACCACCAGCTGCCTTGACGCACATCCGCTGGAAGCAAGTCATTGCTTCCAGCCGGTCATTTCATTTTCTCTTCTTTTCTTATATTGTATTGTATTACATTTTGTGATTAAGGAATTAATACGTTATGTGTTCAATGCATTTTTGTGTTTCCTTCGATTCCATCCCCATCCTTCTTTACTTAGCATCAGTGAGATTGCTAGAGTATCGCATACTTAGGCATGTGGATTAGAGATATGAAGCATGTAACAAACCACCGAGAGATATGCGTTGTGCAAGTGTGTGAGAAAACCTTATTTACTTAATGTGAAGATGTAACAACACCTGTCTATAGGCTAACGCAATGCTTGTCTATGAGTAAAGTCAGCAACAACTAACTACCCGGGAGGGTAAGTGGTTGGTTGCATTAAGCAATGTAAGCTATTGTTCACTAGAGATAGGAATAATTTTGCGTCAGCCAAGTTTGTGTGGTTACCTTGTCTTATGTATGCGCCCATCACACCTTTAGAGCTACTCGAGAGAAAGAGTCTAAAGAAAGAACCTAAGACTCGAGAAAGCTAGGTTAGAATCGATGCTCGAGAGGGCTAGATTAGGTTTGCATAAGCAAGAATGAAGACTTAGGAATGAGCTTCATTTGCTATTACACAGCGTATGCACCCTACGAAGAGGACAATGGTTGCGTCCAGGAAGTAGGATATGGTGGTTGTATGCGGTCATGTCGACCCTTATGCATACACATCGCATACGTCCTAGATTTAGGCTTTTAGTGTGTATAGCATGATCGCATGGCTTACATTGTGACTAAGGTTGCCCTTGCGGTCACTCTTAAAGGTTGCAATGAAGACATCTCCACATTTTATCTATTTTTCCATCCATTTACTTCTTTTCAATAGTTGTCGTGTCTCTACCTCTTATTCATATTCTCACTGTGTTGTCTGTTAGTTAGGAGTAGGAGTAGCGTTAGCTTAACAACCCCTCCGTCATTCTTTTATTCAATCGTTGCATACACATTACCGTATATGTCTAGCTACAAATCCTTGAGTTCGACCTCGGATCAGCCGAGAAACTTTCATTCGCATTATACTTGGCGTGAGCACAAGAAAACTTGTGACAGGGACGCACGGTCATCGCATACATTTGTTAACGCATAGTCATTCCAACGCATGACCACCAACGCATGATAACTTACGCATACTTTAAGAACATGCATCGCATATTGCGTCCATGGAACTTTAGTTATCAAGTCCTTGAAGATTTGGTAATCTAAATTTCCGTCATCAGTACACTTATGTGCTTAAAATAAAATCTTTTTATTGTTTAAACTTGTAATGTGTATGCATGGATGACGGTAACAAGAGCTTCCTTTGTTGTGATCAGTTAAGACACCTGGGAATTGACAAGGTATGGTTCTCTGCAGTGAATGTGTGAAAGCTAATGCCCTTAGGTAAAATGATGCAAGTTTAGGATCATTTTTTGTAAAACAAAATAATAATAAATCAAGGTACCTTAGTGGACATATTACTTTCTTAAAATGTGTGGATACTTGATGATTGGTGCATGAGCCAGAGAGAGAATCTTTCTTGAACCTAAATATTAGTTCCTGTGTTTTAAATTGAATGTGGGTTGCTCACATACATATGGGAGATAAATTGATTTGGCCATGAATGATGATAACAATGGACTTGCTTGACTATTTATATGTAGGTCTCTATTTGGCTATTTTCTGAGGCCTGAGTTATTGGCACACTTATCTTGAACTTCTCTATGATCTTGTCTTATCTTTGCTCGGGACTAGCAAATTCTTAAGTTTGGGGTGGTGAAACACACACAAAATGTGCATTATTTGTTTTAGATTTATGATGATTTTTAATATGTTTTTATAAGACTTGATGTGTTTGCTAGTGATTTTTAGGTTTTATGTTCAATAATTGAATTATACTCAAAATGAGCCAAAAATTACCAAATTATGCCTAAGGAATTCAAAACCGAGCAACGGATCAAAGGGAGAGAAGGAAAGAAGAAAGAAAACATAAAGATGTGAAGATTTCTATTCTCTATCATCTTTTGTTTATCACTAAAAGGATGGCGTAACACACAGGGAAATTATGTTGCCCTGTTATGCTTAACGGCAGTAGTTGTGCATTTGATGTAGTGTAATTCGCTCCAACCAGCATAACCTTACGCTATGGCAGCAGTAGACCAAAGTAATTACGCTCGACTAGAGCGTAATTATGCTGCCTTTCTTAAAATAAAAAATTCTGCACTTTTGAAAAATTTCTCCTATTTGACGAAGGGTTTTTGGCCGGCCACCAGATCGAATTTTGGGGTGTTTGAGGCCTAGAGAAAGGGTTTAGAGTAGAGTATGGAGTTTTCATGATGTTGGAGGAATCAAAGATTTCTCAAAGGCCAAACTCATCACGAGAACACGATTGAAAGTCGGATGACTTCTTCTTTCCCTCTTGTTTATTGGATTATTTTCTGTATTTCTGCATTCTTGATATGGTTCTATCTATGGAAGCCATGTTAGACCAAATTTCTCATAGTTCTAGGGTAGATTAATTCTTAGGTTTAAATTGTTGAACACTGTGCTTCTTAACTGTTAATTTATATTTATGATTTCTAGCATGACTATTCTTAATGCTTTCGAATATTTGATCAATATTTAAATGATTTCATGATTTATCATCTTGTTTGAACAAGTGAGTTTTAGATTAGATCGTGCATGTTAGACTATCGTTTAAACATGCTTTTGTAGTCGGATAATGGTAAAGATTGTTGATGAAGGAACGTAATGCCATGCTTCTTAATTTGGTTTCATGGTGTTAGTCATCATTTAATTGGCTTGAGAAATATTTTTTGCAAAAGATTCAATCCAGATAAAAGACTTCTAGACCTATGTATTGTGTTAATTACTTCAAGAGTCAAAGCATGTGTGCTCAATAATACCTTTGATGAAATTTATTCCCTAGAACGTCTCTTAGTTGATAATTCTTCTTATTCGATCACTTTTATTGTCTTCTTAGTTAGTTTCATTATCTTACATCATGAGTCATTCCCTAAATAAAATTGGAATGATCTCTGAATAACTAAAAGAATATCAATCTGATTCCCAAAAGATGATACTTGGTCTTTTACGTCATTTTAATTACTACGACTTGACTACATTCACTTGTGCGTCGCATCAGACAACCCTATTATGCTGAAGTGTGATGGAAGTGGAGAACTCATGACGGATACCTTCAGAATGACAAAATTCAGCAAAATGGTTGTTTCCAAATTCCCTACCATGATCAATGAGAATGTGGACAATGTTCAACCATTTCTCTCTTTGCAGTTGAAACACAGAGTTTTCAACACCTGAAAGGAATCAGGCTTTTCTCTTATGAATTTAACCCACGTGTATATGGAGAAATCATCAACACAAACCATGACATATCTTTTCCCACAGTCTGCATAGGTCCCATAAAATCAACTTGAATCAATTCAAGGATGTGGTTTCTAACGGTTACTAGTATCTGTTTATAAGACACTCTCATTTGCCTCCCAGCTTGGCAGTCTCCACATAAAACACTAGCACAATTGCTGATAGTTGAAAGCTTAATCACAGCATTCTTTTTCACAACCTTCTGCATGGCTTTGAAGTTGATATGCTCGAGACGCTTGTGCCACAGAACAGATTCATCCTACTCAGAAATAAGGCATCTTTATTTTGGATCAATAGGAGTCCACAAATAGCAGTTGTCTAAAGAGCACTTACCTGTCATGACCAGAGATTTAGCATTGTCTGTGACAACACAACCATCCTTGGTAAAGTTTACATTCAGCTCCCTGATCACAGAGAAGACTTATGTTAATAAGCTTTGCGGTCAAGCTCTTTACCAGCATTACATCATCCAGAATAGTCCTATATAGTTTAACTTTCCTTTACCAACAATCTTTCCTGTAGCTCCATCACCAAAAGTGACCTGACCTGATCCAACTGACTTAATATCAGAAACATAGCTATTTTCACCAATCATGTGTCATGAACATCCACTATCTAAAAACCAATCACCTTTGGTAGAAGATCGAAGAGATGTAAGAATAACAATACAGAGATTTAAGTTGGATTTAATTTTCCACAATTTCTTCACAATGGACGTCTTTGGTTTTCTATTGTAGGTAGTCTCAGAAAATTTAAAGAGTTTCCCATGATTTTGAAATCCATATAACTTGTAACAATAGGGCTTATATGGCTTATTTTACCACAAAAATGACAGATCCACTACACTTTACTCACGTGGTTCTTGTTTCGAAATTGACTCGTGGTGGAACATTCAAGTTGCAAATTCTTCTGAGGCTCTTGTTCTCTGACAAAAACAATTTTTTGTTTCCCTTTATCTGAACATTGTCTTCCTTTTAAGATGTTGGAACCAGTGAACCTGATACCAAAATATCCTTGGAAGCCTTACTTTCAAAGAGGATTTGATCAATCTGATCAATTCCAAAATTTAGCATACGTGCGGATTTATACATTAACTCCTTCTCAGCTTTAATTTTTGAGTTCACGTTTCAAATCAAAGGTAACAAACATGAAAGGAATGTTATCAGCAATAAAGGATTTTATTCTACTCTTCTGAACATCAAAGACCTTAGCATCCTCACACTTCAGTTTGTAAAGATCTCAATAAGTAGTTGCAATTGACGAGTTATGAGATTCATCAACACCAATTGATTCTAGAGTTCATTAATAAGCTATTTATTTTCAAAGCTGTCTGATGAAATGCAGCTGACAAAAGCCTTGACATCTTCTTTAGAGTCATTACTGACATCAAACTCTTCATCTGACAGTGTCATGATGTAGCTTTTGTTTTGTCTCTTCAGAAAAGTAGTGCATTATGACTTATAGTGGCCAAAACCTTCATATTCTCTTCAATGAAAAAGTTTATCTTTGTTTGAATCATTCTCTCTTAATTTGTCACAGTCTTTCTTAGAGCGATGAGGTCTCTGAACGGACGATCTAGGTTTGTTGGCATTTTTTGCCATTCTACGGAGATAAAAAAACAAACTTTTTCTCAAATTTATTCAGAACACGAGAGAATTGCTTTGACAGTAAGGAGATCGCATCAGCAAGATTCTCTTCATATTCTTTTCCTGATCCAAAAGGATGATTGTCGACTGACGTCTGCAAAATCCCCTTGTTTCTTTTCTCAGGCCAGTCGCTGAAAGACATTTCGAAAGTTAATAAAGAACCAAAAAGATCATCAAATTTCATGGAGGAGATATCCTGAGCTTCCTCAATAACAGTGACCTTCATGTCAAATCTCTTGGTGGAAAATTTTCCATGCAAGCTTTTCTTCAATAATATTTTCTCCTAGAGCGAATGATTCATTTGTAATGAAGCAATCTGACATTAATTTTAGTAATAGTCTCATCAACTTGCATTTTCAAGGATTTAAATTTTGAGGCCAACACTGAAATTGTGACATCTCGACTTTGGATGGTCCTTCGTAAGCACAGCAAGAACATCCCAGGTTTTTTTGGCAGACATATGGATGTTGATCAAGAGAAAAATGTTTTTGTCACACCATTAAATATGGCGTTTAAGACCTTATAATTCCCAAGAGAGGCTTCATCTTTTTCTTCAAACCACTCAACTTCAGGCTTGAGCTTCAATTCACCTTTCTCATTAGAGACTTGAGGATGAGACCACCCGACTATAATAGACTTCCAGGTTTTACTGTCTAAGGACTTCATGAAGGTAGTCATCCTTGTTTTCCAATATGCATAGTTGGTTCCATCCAGTATGGGTGGACAAGACGTAGAGCGTTCTTCTTTTACTCCTTCCTTGAAGATAAGGCAGAATCACAGCATCAAAGATAATGGTGACCTGCTCTAAGACCAATTGAAAAATGACAAGGAGATATCTACTACATGTTAACAATGTTATGACTTATGTTATAGCATTTCACTAAACAATTTTCAAAAAATGAAAAAAAGAAGAAACAATCATAACACCAGATATTGGTAACCCAATTCGATGTAAATCACTTACGTCTAAAGGATAGGATGCCCAAGAAAGATAACTTCATTAATATCAATGATAAGCAATTACAACGCAGTACTTATCTGTAATAGATGCATGATTATAGCGACTCTCGTACAGTTTAATCACTTAACAAATACTCTAAGCTCCCCCTATGTGTGAGACTCCTTCTCATCATGTCTTAGGCTCTTCTAAGTTGTATTATTAGTGAAGTAAATCTTAGGCTCCCCTTAAGATCGAGACTTTCTCTTTATAACGTTGAGCTCCCCTCAAGCCATGAGACTCCTTCCCACTCTAGTTATGTCTTTCCCTTCAATGCAAAGTCCCATTTCCTTGAATGACTTAAACTCCTCCTAAGTTTGAAAATCCCTTCTCAACTAATCATCTTGCCCTCGAAGAGAGGGATACAGAGAATGTCTTTAAGAACAAGAGAACTCAGATTGCCAATGCATTACAAATTCGACCGAACACACAGAATGTTCTTCCACAGTATGAGCTTAAAAGAATAATACGGTCGATGTCTTTAGAGAGTAATGAACCCTTCAAATATGAGAAGCGGAAACAAAGTCAGCCAACCCTAAATTCTATAGCAATCGAGAGTCAGAAAGGAAAAGGATATCGATAGAATATCATATAAAGGGGAAAAACTGATAAGGAAAAAAACTTGCAGAATCAGAAAAACTTGTAAAATCAGCATTTCCAAAAACATTCCTTTTCTCGAAAGCAACAATGCAGAGATAATTCTCATAACATCTGAGACACTTAAACAAATATTCCCAATCACACAAAACCTAACATTGCCCTTGTGAAAAATAAGTTTGAAAAGAAAATGAAAATTGTCCAAGCCGATTGGGGTGGAAAGTTTAAAGTGTTCACTACTCGTCTAAAAGAAAAAAGGATAGAATTTTAGACAATTGTATCCTCACACAAGTGAACAAAATGGTATAGCAGAAAGGAAGCATAGACACATAGTAGAGATAGGTCTAACCTTGCTAGCTCAAGTCTCAATGCTACATAGATTCTGGTGTGATGTTTTCCATTATGTTGTATACTTGATAAATAGATTGCCTACACCTACTCTCAACTACTTATCTCTTTGGAAAAAAGCCTATCACCAACCACCTTATTACAACTTTTGTAAAGTGTATGGGTGTGTTGACTTTCCATGTTTGAGATCTTACCGAAGTCATAAATTTCAAAATCACTCAACCAAATGTATCTTTTTGGGTTGTGGTGATGCTTACAAAGGTTATAAGTGTTTAAGTTTAAGTGGGAGAATCTATATCTTAAAGAGTATCATTTTCAATGAAGATAATTTTCCATTTAAGGATGGATTCTTAACAACCTCTCCTACCGATCAAGTCTCACATGAAACCATTATCACTTGAATCAACCCCAGTGAATTCCAAGCTCAACCTCTCTCTCCAATGCCTTCATCTTTTAAGAATTCACCGAACTCCAGAATGTCTTTCTACACTTGCAAAATCCATCTGGTACAAGTACAAGTACTAACAACCAACCAACATTTTCCTGTCTATGGTTTGTCCTTTTTTTGGTTTATGACTATATGGATGTAGATTCTCAATGTCTTTTACCACAAGACTTTATCCTTAGACTAGACTGCAAACAAGTTGGTCTTGATTTTCTTAATTTTGGAATAAAAAGGTAAAGCACTCCCGTCCCCGCAAACGGCGTTAACTGTTGATGCTAAATTTTAGACATGAAAAAAAGGACATGGCCTTCATGTAATAGTAACAGTATATTTGTAATTCAAGGAAGACATAACCTGCAAAATAAAAAAAAAAATGGCTCCGATGCCAAAATCAGTATGAGTACTAAATAATAGAAAAGAAGTCACAAGTTTTTTTTTCTAGATCTCAAATCTCATTTCCTCATATGGAGTTATAATGATGTATTCATAGGGAGAATGAGATAGAGTTTACGTTTTCTTCTTTTGATGAGGATGAGATGAATCTTTCCTAATCCTAATAAGTTAGAATTAGATATAACAAGATAATAGATTAACTGACACGTGGACTTATTTGAATTAAGTTCACCTTATCTTGTATTTATCCTCACTTTTCTTTCATGGTTTTTCAAATTCATTCACAACATAGAGACCCAATATAAACCGACTCTCAACTTCAAGAATCAAAAGTGTAATTTACTCCATCTTTTTTTATAAGAAAAACAAATCAATAGAAGTGGCTATATTCTCTTATCTAGGTTGAACTAAATTTGCTATTGACTTTAAACCTATCTAATAATCTATTTAATGAATTTCTATATATTCAATTTTGTGTTTAAAAATGTCTTATAAACCTAGTATCAAACATAAACATAAGAAACTTAAATGTCATCTTAAGATATTTTTGTTGATACATATTAAAGTTTAGAAATTTAAAGGTATTGGATGTGGTCCAAAAGTTCATAAACAAAAGTCAAAATCACCAAATAGTTGGGACAATCACACTACCTATAGACAAATAATCAATAAATATAAATAAAGTACATATCAAAACACATTAAAATTTGGAGTGACACAACATGTCAAAGAATAGAGGTATTGACAATAAACAAAAATAAGTACAAAAAGTTTCTCCCACATGTAACTGTTGATTTACACGTTTTACTTTTATAAGCTCGAGAACAATCGTACTTTAAAAAATATATAATATATATATAGATACGGAGAATTTTGCAATCTCGATTTAATATACATAAAATTGACACGCAATGGTAAACATGTTTACCATTTCTATACCATTGTGTAAGTTGGGATAATGAAATGCTGAAAATGACCGTTTAGGATCGATTTGGATAGACTATAAAAAAAATATTTTTTTAAAACTTCATTTATATTAAAAAAAAATTGATAAAAATTGTATAAAATAAATTTTAAATGTGTTTCAAAAATATTTTGAATGGTTGATAAATATCTACATTTTTTATAAAAATAAAAAAAAAAACTTAATTTTTAAAATTAAATACATGCCCTTATAGTTTGAAAAAAAATATTAGAATTCAGTTTCTATAATTTCATAAAAATCTCATCAATAGTCCCTACTATAAGAATAATGTGAGAATTTTATCAAACTATTGAGACTATTTATGAGGATTTATCAAAATTATAAATAATGAATTCTAACTTTTAAAATTATATGAATTAAATCTTTATTTCCTCTAAATCATGGAGACCAATTTTGTAATTTAACCTAAAAAATATCTTTAAACTTTATTATTTGTTTAAAAAATATCATTGGACTTTCAAAAGTTGTAACACTACTCCTAAACTTTCATAAATGTTTTAGAGATACCTTTGAAGTAGATATTTTTTAGAGTTTTGAATGAAAATTAAAACATGAAACGGTGTGACGATAATTTAGAATGAAATCTGAATCGCCATGTTATTTAAATGTTATTGTGCTAACACATTCCAATTCTCAATTTTTTTCATAACTTCTAGAGGAATTTTCTCAAAAATTTTAAAGGAATTCTGCTCTAGTGGTAATTTTGAAATATTTATCATTTATGAAAGTTTATGGATATCATATTATAAATTTAAAAAATACGCAGATATTTTTAAGACAAATGACAAAGGTATGCTTATATAATTTAACCTAAATATAATAAGTGGTCAAGTTACCAATGGAGAATAATTTTAGGATAATTACAAGTTCAATTATTGACTCTTTAAAAAAGAAAAAAAAAAATTATGTCCATTTGGTCCACAAAGTTTGAGCCTTGAGGAGAAAAAGAATAGTTTTTTTTTTTTTTTTTTTTTAGTATATGGAGTTGTTTAGTGGTTTAGTCATCTATCTACATATAAATAATTAATAAGTTATAGAATTGATTTTATAAGTTGTGATGCATTTTTCTTGGTAAGAAAATTTGACCACAGACCTCATGATCACTAAATCACTTATGTGTCAATTAAGTTATGTTCATTTTAAGCGATCTAATAAGTATCTAAAACTCTTAAATTTGTGTGTAATTAAGCCTTGAAAATATTTCAAAAATAATAATGATAATAAAAATAAGGAAAATTATTTTAAATGGTAAAACTGTTGAAATTATTTACAAGATATAGCAAAATTTTCGAATTATCAATGATAGACGCTCTATCAGTGTCTATCAATATCACCGATAGACGCTGATAAAAGTCTATCAGTGTCTATCAACGTCTATCATTGATAGTTCTAAAATTTTGCGATATTTTATAAATATTTTGATTAATTTTTTTATATTTAAAAACAACCCAATAATAAACTTGGACATTTTATTACATAATTGACTAAAATTGAACAAGTCTTGTCCTAAAATACAAAACCTAAAATTGTATTTAAACCTATTATTATTAGTTCAAAAACAAGTGGAAAAAAAAGGTAGAATTTGAGTATTTGATGTATTAATGAAGATATATATCAACTAATTAATTCGTCTGACATGCTGATATGTTCGTAAATTGAAGGCTTCAATATCAATAGTAAAAACTTACTAATATTCTCCGATATCTTTTGTAAATGCTTGTTAATCACTAAAGAAACACCTCTGTAATTCAATATGAATCAAAATATTTAAAACAATATTCATAATACTAAATACTTGTATTTATCGATATGTTATAAGATTGAAATCTTGACGTGGATATTTTAAAATCATAAAAATTGAAGAGAAAAAATTTATCCGTAATTTCGTAGTATTGGTAATGAAGGAAAAACACTCCAACGTTGAAAAGAAGTCCACGTGTTTCGTTCGATATGCGCGTACAACGTGTCAGTGAAGTAAAAGGTAAGGGATGTCACACGCGGATTTGACACGTGTCAACACATTATTTTCTCTCTATTGCATTCACCTTCTAGATTTCTCATATGCTATTATATCTCGTCCGTACAATTTCAACTACTACTATTTTTTACAGCCGTTGGATGAATATTTGAGGAACAGAAAACCATTTTTTATTTTGTATATAAGATTTACACTCATTCGCCTTTTTTACAAATAACTCCTTGGGCGTTATAAAATAATCATTTAAAAATTGTGTGAAATTTCATATGATAAAATAATAAATTATTAATTGAAGCTTGAAATGCTAAAGTGGAAGGAATATGTAGTGTTATCAGATTTTCTTTTAATATTGTGTTTAATTGATCAATGTAGTTTAAAGATTGTTAAATGAGTTCTTAAATTCTTAATTTCATATTTCATAAATTTTAACCTATTCTACAATAAAATTTATAGATGGATTATACCCAAAGATAATTTTTTTTTTTTTTTCAAGGTGCTCAATCTTAAGTTGGTATATTCATTTGTTAGACATAAAATTAAAAGTTTAGAGATCAATTAGATATAATTTTAGATCATGAAATCTAATTGATAAAAAAAGGGGGTCTAAAGGTATTATTATGGATGCTTTTGGATAGAATAACATGATCGAAAATTAATATGAATTTAAGTGGCATGTCCAAGAAAATAACAAGATTCGGACAAAAAATAACACCCAGATAAAAATGGGCTTAGAGCAAGGAGTTGGTTTAGGCCTTAGCCAAGTCGAGGGCATACCTAACAAAATGCTTAATGAGGCATGTCCAAGCATGGCTTAACCCAAGAATATCACTCCTAAGACCAAAATGGGCCTAAGAAGAGGTGCTTGACCTCGGGCTTGGCTAAGACTGAGCCTAACTAACTAGCTAATGAAACATGCCCGACCCAATGAGATAAAGGGCTACCCAATATTGCTTTGGAACTTTATAGAAGATAACCTAGGCCACTTATGCATATAAATACATCAATATAACTCCAAAGAAATAAAGCTAATTTTTACTCTCAAATCTCGAAGTTTCCACACTTCCTCACAGTCTGACTTAAGCATCGAAGTGGGTGTAGCAACATTAGTGTATATGTTTCCCTTTGTTTTACAAGTCACATTCTTCTCCTATTCAAATAAATTTACCGTAGTTGTCATGTAAAGATCAAACTATTTTCCTTGTCCAGATTTTGGCATCAATAGATATGTTAAATATATTATAAAAAGAAAAGGTTTATTAAGTATTGTTTAAAATGAAATAACATATTAGAGACCATTGAAAGTTCAAAAAATAAATTTATAGCTTAACTTCTATTAATTTACCTGTTTTAAGAAATAAATGTATGTGTTCATACGAGGTTTATCAAATAAACGTTGTTTGGAATCGAACTTGTGTTTATGCTGATTTTATGTAGATGTGATTCGTTTTTTGATAGTTGATTCTTTGATTCTCTCTTTTTGATGCATATGCATGATTTGAATAAACAAAGCGTGTGAATGTTCTTGAAATTGAAGAATTAGAAGAATATTTGTATCTGGAAAAAATTTATGTTTCTGAGTTCAATCCTAATGAGCTCATAGAGTCTTCTGGTTGTTAGAAGAATTATTTCTAATTCTATGGAGACTTAAATTTCTGAACCTTTTTAAATGAAGGAGAACTTCTTTATCTATAGAGCTTCAATATGGCTTTGTAGGCTTGGTTAGCATTTGGACTAAATTAAATACATTTTTGGGCTCAATTGAACCTAAGCTTGAGTAGTAATACTAAATTGGAAAAAATAATTAATTTGATCAAACGGTCAAAATAAAAGACACGACGTTATCAAAATCTACCAACTTTCGTCTTCAATTTCAATTTAGAATACATGTCGATCTTTAATTAGTTATGAAATCAATAATTTATAATTTTGTCATTAATTTGAGAAATAATATGGCGATTTGTGATTAGTCAAAATTTCTATATGTTTTGTAATTATTTTACGTTTTTTTCTAAAATTAAATTTTTGGTAATATCATTTTGAGAAAAATGAAAAAGAAAATCGGCCACGTAAAATTTGTATAACCAAATTAAACCAATATCTTTTATAGGCATGCCACGTTTTCCAAAATATTGTCGTTTTTCCTTTCGAGATGGATAGACAATCTTTTTGTCGAATCTACTTTAATTTATTTTGGTTCTACCTCCTACCAACTCAATTAAACTTATCTATTTGAATATTATAATTTTCTCTTTATATTTCCAAATTCTAAAAATATCACATCAAACTTATTTAATTGATTATTAGAGTCTATACTATTCGCCTAAAATTCTTTATTCAATATCAGATTTCAAAATCAAAAACAACTTTTAATTTTCAAACCCTAATATGATTTTTTAAAACACCATTAAAGGGTAAATAACAAAAACATCGATTCATAAAAATAATATTTATAGACTAAATTTTTAAATATTAAATGAGTATCATATGAGACTTAAAACTATTTTTTTTTTTTTTAGTTTTTAAAATTTGGCTAAATTTTGACAACAAAATAATAATAGTATATGTAAACTTCATTTTAAAAACAAAAGTAAAAACCCAATTGATTATCAACACAGTCTTAATTAATTTTTAAAAACTTCAAACATTATAGAATTTATTATTAATTTTAAAGTGTAACCTCGGTTAAATATAGAATCGAGAGTTAATGCATTTTTAAAATTTAGAAACTTTTTAAATACAAAATAAATAATTCAGAATTAACTTGTAATTTAACTACCTCGGCCAAAACGAGCACAACTCAACTCCATATACAATGTGTTGGCAATCTTAAATTTTCGATCACTTCTCTGTAAATAAATGTCGATGATTAGATGCAACATAATATCTCATGCATTCCATTTTTCTTACATGATAAAAATGAAAATAATTTATTTTTTTCAGGAAAAAAAAAAACATGCCACGTGAAAAAAATTTATTGTCTGCAATGCACCAACATTTTTTCATTAAATAAATTAGTTTTAATTTTATTTTAATTTGAATTTCTAGATTTGTCTTTTTGGAGCTCCTGTAATGTAAACTTTACTGAACTCCTCGACTCTCATATATATAAACCATTCAATTCCTTTTTCTTCATTCGCAAACTCTGAAAGAAGAAAGGCCATGGCTCTCCAAGTTCAAATGCAAGAAGAAGATTTCGGAATGTGTCCGAGCTTCAACAGTTACTCCACCGGAACAACCTCGGCCGCCGCCATAAGAGCCGCCGGCTGCTCTGTTTTCGATTTCAATCAATCGCACTCGCCAAACAAAGCAAAGGATCAGGAAGAAGACGACGACGATTTCGAATTCGTCTCGCTCCGTAAACCTGCCGATTGCGATGATGTATTTGGCGGTGGCGGTTTAATCCCTCCTGCGTTTCCGATTTTCAATTCCGATCTTCTGTTTGAGGAACCTCAAGTTGAAAAACCGGAAATCGACGGTCGAGATTCAGCAATCGAGCAGCCGATTCGAATTCCTCTGGAGAAGCTTCTAATCCGAGATCGCGATTACGATCCGCAGTCACCTTCGTCTACGTCGTCTTCGTCTTCGTCTTCGTCATCGTCAGTGGATGAATTGGAAGGAGTTCCGTCTGAAACGTACTGCGTTTGGAAACCTAAATCCATCGGAACGCCAAATCTGGCTTGCAAGAAGAGCCGATCCACTGGATCATCGTCGACAAAGCGTTGGGGAATCCGAGACCTTCTACGGAGAAGCCACAGCGACGGAAAACAGTCGTACATCTCCTTCACGCCGTCGACGAGTTCAAATTCAACGAAGAAGGTAAAAGAAATCAAATCAGAGACAAAATCGACGAGGCAATTAAAGGAAAAGAAAGATTACTCCGGCGGAGATCAGAAGAAGATTTTCTCTGCACACGAATCATTCTACGTGAGGAATCGCACGTTGAGAGAAGAAGGTAAGAGGAAATCATATCTTCCTTACAAATTACAAGCCGGAATTGGCTGGTTGTTGGAGTAAAACATCATTGGATTCGGCTGAGTGAGTTAACTATTGGAGCATTTAATTTTTTGCATTTTCAAAAGCTCTGTTTATGTTTAGATATGAAAGAAAAGGGAAAAATAAAGATGATTGATGAACAAGTTTTTCAGTTATCTTTGAACATATATATGTTTAGATTATTACATATATGTAATATACAATGAGATTGTTAATTGATATGGATTTGAGATTCCATGAGAGAATTTTGATGCAAATTGAGATAAAGTCTTACTCGAAGTTACCAATTTTTTAGTTACTATTTCATTTCCAAGTGTATTTAAAACAAGAAATATGTTTGGGTGAAAGCTATCTCCATATCCAATCTGTGAACGTTTTTTTTTTAAATAGATAATTCAATATAATTTTTTTAATATACCAAATTAATTTTCCTGTGTATTTTCTTATTTAACAAACAATATTTTTAAGTTAAAAGTCACAATTAGTCTCTAAACTTTCATAAGAGTAACAATTTGATAATTGAACTCTACTTTGTAATGATTTACACTTAACTTTCAATTTTGTAGCAATTTAGTCCCTAAACTTTTACTATGTAAAAATTTAGTTTTTGTATTTTAAAACTTGTAACGATTTAATCCTTATCGTAGAAAGTAGTATTAAGATTTAATGAGATTTATATCATAAATAAACTGATAAACTAACTAGAGACTCAATAACTTTATACAATACATTCATAAAATAATAAAAATTGATATCTATTTTTCATGAATTTTTTTTATCGAGGAATTAAATTGTTCAAAATTTAAAAGTGCAAATATCAAATTGTTACATACTAATTTCATGAATTAAATTATTACAAAATAGAAAATAACCGTTACGTACCAAAATTCAGAGTTATTTTCGTCAAAATTTAGGTGCCAAAAAGTTTTTTTAAACCTAATTTCTATTAGAAAAGTTGGCAATACAAATAATAAAAGTTGATATTTTTACATTCTAAACTTTTTGCTGTTTAAAAGGGTACATTAACTAAAATAGACAAAAAGTGAAAGCATATAAACTAAAATAAATCTGAAAGTTTGAACTTTTTGATTTTTTATTCGAGAGCATATGCATCAACCTATTATATAAGATATTTTTTTAAAAACTAAATTAAGATTTAGTTTAGTACTAAAAGAACAAAATTGTTTTTGTTTTTATTTATACGTTTTTAATAATACTCAAATAATAATTATTTCTACCCATTTTTTCCACTCTATTGTTATTATTATTATTAACGTTTCATTGACTCGTATCATATTACAAAAAGCATGAAGTCGTTCTATTTGAAAATTAATTAACGATAAGAGATTATGTGGTTTTATCGAAAGTCTCATTAAATTTAAGTTTATATTTTTCTTTAATTTGAATCTAACTCTAAAATATTTATTATAATTTGAAAGAATCATAGTTTCAGCGCCCCACCAAATTAAAAGGACTAGTTCTTATTTGTTCAAATTATATTTGAGCGATAACATATTAATATATATTATATAGTAAAGGAAAATTATTTTAAATGATAAAATTATTTAAAATATTTATAAATATAGCAAAATATTATAGACTGTAATAGACCGCAATAAACTACTATCTGTGTCTATTATGATACAGGTAGGTACATATAGTAGTCTATCATAGTTTATCACAATTTATCACAGATAGACAGTAAAATTTTACTATACCATATAAATATTTTAGTTCATTTTATTATATTTAAAAACAACATTAGATTTCTTAATTATATATGCTTAAAAATATTAATTACATGGGGATTGTTAATTACACGTTCCTTTTCAATTAATTCTTGGATTTAAATACTCAGGTGGCTAAACTATAATGCTTTGAACTTTAAAAAAGTGCAAACTTTTGGAGATATCTATTAGTTTATAGACGTAAAAAAAATGTGTCGGTATATTATAATCTTGCATTGGATATTTTATTATTTATTAGGTATTGTTATTATTTTTGGAAGTCTTGCAATCTAAGTAAAAATAATAATAATAATAATAATATTAATATTAATCATAAACATGAGGTTACATGGGTAGTTTGTAGGATTAATATATATTTTACAATCTATTATATATAAATCCACATTTTAACGAATTACTCCCGAACGACCAGGTTTAAATTGTAATGGTACTAGCAAAATTAATATGTAATTAGTGAATAAATATTGGTTGAAATACTGGCCATTTTTTAGTTTTAATAAATCTCAAAAGGTAAAAATTAGGATCCGTTTTATAATCATTTAGGTCCCGTTTGATACCGTTTTATTTTTGAAAATTTAGTCTATAGATACTATTTCCACCTTTAAATTTCTTTTTTTATTATCTACTTTTCATCAATGTTTCAGAAAACAAAGCTAAATTTTGAGAACTAAAAAAAGTAGCTTTCAAAAAGTTGTTTTTTGTCTTTGGAATTTAGCAAATAATTCAACCATTGTACTTAAGAAATATACAATTCATTGTAAGAAATGTTGATGAAATAAGCTTCATTTTCAAAAACAAAAACAAAAAACCAAATGGTTCAAACAGGGTCTTAGTTTTTTGTTTTTGTTTTGAAAATTAAGTTTATTTCATCCAAAATTCTTATATTGCATCTTTGTTAAATATAATAGTTAAATTCTTAGCTAAATTCCATAAACAAAAATAATTGTTTGAAAGCTACTTTTTTTAGTTCTCAAATTTAGCTTGATTTTTTAAATCATTGTTGAAAAGTAAATAACAAAAGAAAATTTTGGAGGTGGAAGTAATATCCATAGGCTTAATTTTTAAAAACAAAAACAAAAACAAAATGATTACCAAATGGAATCTATATTTTTTATTCTATGTTTTGAGTCTATTTTCCATTAGTTTTAGGTTTCAAATTGTTAAATTTTTACCCTTAGGTTTTGAGTTTGTTTCAATTAAGTCCCTAAAACTTCATATTTACACTTTTAACCTTGTTTTTTTAATAAAAAAATATTTAATTAATTACCTTTGATATGAAGTGTTAGTGTCTATTAATTAATTTAAAAGAATTAAATTAATTTTTACTAACTTTTCGTCTCTATTAAAATTAATTAAAAAATTTAATACCATAATTATTTAAAATTATTTAACTGAAAGATAATGTCAAGTATCAAAATAAACAGTGACAAAAACTCAATGGTAAAAGTGTAAAATATTAAACCTTAGGGATCAAATGTAAAGTAAATAAAAAAAATTCAAGGGTAGAAATGTTATGTTTTAAAACTGTGGATCAAATAAAAACTAGACTCTAACCTGAGAGAGACAAAAATGATATTTCTTTTGTCTTAAAATTAGTCCTTATGATTAGCTTGACGTTTTTTTCCTCAATAAATCGTTAAAAGAAAGTATTAGTTTGAAGTTAATTTTATCAAACTTGGTACAATAATAATAATAATAATTTTCTTTTAAGAAAAGACACCATGCGAATATGCTTCCAAAAAATTAAAGATAAAAGGTTAATATAATCTTCTTTTCCTTGCAAAGTGAGCATAATTTAGCGATAATTGATATATACTCCATTCCTTGAGGTTAGAATTTCAAATTCTTCGTACGCTTCCTTATACTATTTTTTTTTTTTAAAAATAACAGTGTAAACTAACAAGAATCTAAGTTTAAGATTTATTGAAAGTTCATGAACTAAATTAAAAGTAGTATGCAACTATATGACATAAAAGAAAATGTCATAATTAAGATACTCTTAGTAATGCACTATTATTAACATTATTATGACATATTCTCAATGTCAAGGTAAAAGTTTAGTTGACAAGAAAAGTCAAATCTTGAGTCATTCGTTGATAAATAGTCGTAGAAAATTTCACAATAACAATTAATTAATGTCAGAAATTACTTATTGTTGAATGAGCAAGGATTAGGTGTAGTCTAACTCAATACTCCCCACTTCTTTACCATAAAAAAATAATAATAATAAAAGAAATAATTAAAAAAAAATTGAATTATCACGTAGCAGTATTTTATTTGACCATATTTAGAGTTAGAATGCATCAAAATAGCTGCATCGAAGGAGCACCAATCCGTTGAAAAGTGTTTGGAAGGAAAAGAAGGGAAAAAAAAGAAACTTATGGAACATCTAATGAAATATATTTTTACCTAAAAAGTGAGTGTGAAGCACTTTGTATTGGGTGGGAAATTGATTTGAGCACATTGATTGTAATAAGTAAGTAAGTCAAAAAATGAATGAAGAGAGAGTTGGCGTGGGAGGAAGGAATTTGGAATCAGGATTTGAATTTGGAATTTGGCCCTCCTTTTTGAAGCCAAGTGGAGTGGGAAGATAGAAGTTGGGGAAATATAATAATTATAAATTTATAATTATGTTCCTCCATACCCATATATGGTGGGTTGATTTTGATGGCCAATGGAAGGGACAATGATACTTATCCCAATTCAACACACTTTAAAACTTGTTCTCTATCATTTCATCAAATCTTCTCAATATTGTTCACGTTTTAGGTTATTAAAGAAAGGTTTGGCTTCTTACTTTTCAAAATCAAAGTGGTAAATGGTAAAAATGTTTGAGTAATTAATGTTTATCGACTAAGGTAATTGATGTGGTGTGTATGTTAGCTTTCAGTCGTCAACAGTAGGGTCATAAATGTTATTGATCAAAGTCGTGGTAGAGATTTCCTGCAATGCAAGAAAATAATGAGTATTGGGATGTGATGTATCATTGTCTTTGTTGCTTAAATTGGTATGAGTTTTTGATTGTCCGATCATCTAATTATTCTCTAGAGTTTCACTAACTAATCGTCGTGAGTATCAATCATGTTTGCAAGTATTGCAAGTAATTTGCTAGGATATAAGATAAGCTAACACCATCGTATAGATTACTCAACAACTACATACTTATGTTTGATATGTTTGAAAGTGTTGGGACATATGGGACTCACTTTATTGATTGAGTTATGCGTCTTTTGTGCATTAACCTTTCATATTTTCTTGTTTTGAGCCAACCATGACTTTGTCTAGCTAATAACTAATCTTTGTTAATTAATGTAGAATTTATACTCCTGTGTATTAATCTACCTCAGTTGAGTTGTTAATTTCAATTTCACTCTATCAATTGAGCTTCAACTTTTTTCATAACATATAAACAATCTCAAGCGATTGAAAATGATATGCTAAACTTCACATGAATAGATTTGTGACCCATTGGATGAGATGTGAAGTTAGGGTTGGATTAGTCTCTTTTGGTTAAAATATGACTTACCTAGTAAGTGTATGGTCTTACGGGACCAATGACCTTCCCTTGTAGCATTTGGTTGTCTCAACCAATTGGGCTATGACCGCCATGGTTTTCTTAGTAAGACAGTGCAACATAATTATCAAGTAATTGAAAAATTAGAGACTAATTAATTTGAATATTACTTGTTGGAGATTTGGTTTGTTGGCTTTATAATTTTATCTAAAGCAGTGGTTTTGCAGATGTCACAAATAAAATCTTAATATCCAATTGTGACATCAAAATATTTTCCTTATCTGGAAATATTCGGCTATGATATTTAGTCTAATATTTTTCTTTATTATGACGCGACTTATTTTCTCCTTTTTTGGGAGATTTTTCCTTTTCTGGCTTCGTCTATAAAAGGATTCTCTTGGTTTACTTTTAATGAGTAGTTTTATTACGCCGATTTGTGTTTTATAGAGCAAGACATTTGTAGTACTTCAGCTAAATTATTCTACATTGTGTTCTTACTCGTTGCTCACTTTATTCTGCTGTGTAAGTTCTTCATCTGTTGATTGCAATACTTTGAAGATTATCACGACTTAGGGGGAGCCTAAGCCATAACTGCCAGAGAAGAGATTCTCAGTTTTGGGGGGAGCTTAGACTCAGCTCCAAAGGAGGAGTTCTCCGTCTTAGAGAAATCCTAAGATTCATTAGTGAAGGAAGTTCGCTAACTTGAGGAAAGATATCATCGTGAGAAGAAGTCTCACACACTGTCGGGTGTCGAAATATTAGACGCTAATATTAACATACTTAGGGGAAGCCTAAGTTCAGTTGAGAGAGAGTCTTACATCTAGGGGAAGTCTAGGTGATGTGTAAATTAAGTTCTACGGGAGTCACTGTAGTAGTTGGTGCATTACATATAAGTACTACATTGTAAATTGCTTAACTCTTTAATATTAGTGGATTATCTTTCCTAGTCACACTGCCCTCCAGATGTTGGTGGTTTATCGCTGAACTGGGTTACCAACTTCTGTATTCATTTACTTGTTTTATTGTTGTTAGTATTATGTTGTTACAGTGCTTGTCGGTGTTTTCTGTTAACATCTGTATATCGAGTGGTAAGTCACCCTAGCACTTTTTCAATTGGTATCAGAGCGGGTCACCTTTATCTCAGGTGTTTTGATCATGGGTGGGATCAAAGAAGGTGGCTCTATCACTCGTCCTCTAGTTCTAGATGGAACTAATTATTTGTATTAGAAAGCTTGAATGACTGTCTTTCTGAAGTCGATCGATAGCAAAACATGGAAAGTTGTGGTTGTTGGGTGGATTCATCCTACCATCCAAATAGATTGAAGCTAGAGTCATAATGGTCTGAAGAATAAGAAAAAGCTTTGGTGGGGAATTCTTTTGCACTGAACGCCATATTTAATGGTGTAGATCGCAACATATTTAGACTAATTAACACATGTGTCTCTACTAAGGAGGCATGGGACATTTTGTCCGTAACGCATGAAGGGACTTTGAAAGTCAAGATGTCAAGGTTGCAGTTGTTGACATCAAAATTTGAGAATCTTAAAATGCATGATGATGATTCCGTTGCTAATTCTAATAACAGACTATTAAATATTGCGAATGATCATTCACTCTTGGTGAGAAAATCTCAGAAGAATAACTTGTTCGAAAGGTGCTTAGGTGTCACCCCCTCTCCCAAATTTCCCTCTTAACCCGAGAAGGGATGTGAAGATAGTAGTTGACAACCCTTTTATGACAATTACTGTCCAACCTGTACTAATGAACATATATCCTTAGCACCTGTTGACTTGATAGCATTTAAGAATGTTGTAGTAATTACATACATCATCTCATCTTTCACTTAACTACACAGGTGCTACCGTACAGAAAATTCACGTCCATTATATTACAGTTATCCAGTTAACAAACATTTACACATAAAACCTTTGACTCCAAAACTCTACCCAAAAATCCCAAGACATGAACAAACAAAATTAGGGTTTAAAACATGACAAGTGGACCACCTAAACTTCAAGTTACTGAAGAATTTTGATAATGACTTACTAGCAGATCTATTCGGGCTTGGGACATTGATCGCTACCTGGAAAGAGAAAACATTTAAAAGAATGAGCTTAAAATGCCCAATGAGTGATTATTTAAAATTAAACATGCTTTAACATAAACAACATAGATGTGGTTTTTCATAAAACATTTACATAATCATGAGATAAAAATGAGAACATGAAATCATATCGTATGTGAAGACCCTGAAATACACTCATTATTATGCTGTAAAGCACTTCTACTCCTCTACCTGAACATATGGGAGAGTCCTTTTGCTCAATTCCCAATAAACTTAGTTGAGAGAGAGCCCTTTTGCTCAATCACTCGATCTCGTCAACGTCGAAAATATAGGTCATACGTGCACGTAGAGTTGGATTAGGTCCTGACCACCTTACCATAGCCTCGGTGTCAAGGATCCCTAGTGTAACTGAAATTTTGGTACCTTACCATACCTTCGGTGCCAACATTGGAGCAGGGTTTATTCAAGGTATTAAAACATTTATTACAAATATAGTAACAGAATACTCATGTGAGTTAACCATGCTTCATAAATCTCATATCATCACATAGTGCCTTGTAAATATCAAGTATAATTCATAGGCTATAACTGACTGAAGCATGCTAAATTCACATATGAAATCTCATTTATTTAGAAACATGGGTCATGCGTCCAACAGACGAGTAAAGCATGCAATGTAGAAATCATGGTTATAAAACTGCATGTTGAATTAATTATGTGTTGGAAATCATACGCAAAATTGATTATTAGAAAACATTTATTAAAACTTGTCACTCACTGTCTTAAGCTACATATCCAAGGATTTGTAAGTCTTTCCTATTTCGTTTACCCTAAAATAAGGAAAGGTCCCTTAGTCAGTATAATTAGCTCCCTTTTGAGCTTAACACATAAACTTAACTTCATCGCATATGATAGAGTAAAGATGCATAAAACGGAAGCTAACAATATCATTAAGCACTCTAATTGTACTTATGTTTTAGTTAAAAGCATGATATAAAAAACAGGTTTTTAAAAGAAAAGGGTTTCATCTTTACAATCTTTGTAGAATCCTTCAAATTCTTACTAATTTCCATGAATTTGACCTTTAAATCTTCAGTAGACCACCAAGAAAATCTTCTCTACTATTCTCAGCCCTTGATTTGAGTGGTGAAACTCTGAATTGAGAGGGATTTAGATGGGTTTGAGAGAGTTTGAGAGTCAAAGAAAGTTCTTGCGAAAATTTCACAAATTTAAGATCTCATCCACTCAATACTCTGAAAATGGAGTATTTATCAATTTGATTCATGTAAGCACTTACTCATTCAGCTAATTGACACTTCAATTAACACTTAGATAATGGACAAGGTGTTAAAATGTGGATTAATCCACTAACAAAGAGAAATCTTGGACAATTCCACTAATTACAATTTCAAATTTAATTCAATTCAATTTTTCAACTTAATTAAATTAAATTAAAATTCAAAAAATTGATTTAATTTAAATAATTAATTAATTGATTTAATTTAAATAATTAATTAAACATCATTAATTAATTAAGTAATCAATAATTTAATATCAAATATTAAATTAATAAAACACCTAATTTAAACATGCATCCTATTCATGTAATCAATATTTATCTCAATATTTAAATATTTTAAACTCTCCAATTATGTTAATTTTGATAAATTTAAATGTTTAATTATATCGAATATAATTATCCAAACCCTAAATTGAATTTGAACATTTCAAAGTCAAACCCTAATTTCGAATTTGAACGCTTCAAATTTGCTGAATGTTCTAATTCAAGGTGTAATGTTTTACGAGTTAGTAGAGGGACCTTTTGGACCTACAGGCATGAGCTCCAACGATTTGAGATTAATTGGTTAAACTCTTTAATCCGAATTAATCAATATTCGTTAACCACTAAGACACCCCACTATAGCTCGATGGTTGCACTTTCTTCACTGTAGATATATTTCCGTTCACTTGATTTAACCATAATCAATAATTTCGATCCTTTAAAGGTCATTCATATTTACAACTAGATCAAAAGTACCATTTTACCCTTGTTAATACATCTTACTCCTTAAGCTTCCACTGGTCCTCTATTGAACAATTGGTTTATAGTCCAACTAAACCTTGTCCCTCTCGGCCATGAGAGGGCAGAGCCCCTTTGTTCAAGACCAGAAATCAATACTTAAAGAAACAACCTATCTGCTAACCCTAAAATGGGTAAGAGTGAGTTCCATTTTGCAGGACTATGTCCCCAACTATCTATCTGGTCTTATCCCCAAAATGGGAGGCTTATTGAGCAGTGTTGTTGGACTACTCTCACCTATGCAGATCAAAAGATAATCTCGAATAAATAGAAGTTCATAGTTAGCTCAGGATTAAGATCGAGTTACCCTAGGTCATTAAATTGAAATAGTCAGTTTTAACAGTAAACGGTCATTATAAAGAAAAGCGGCTATTTCGTAATCCAGTCTATTGAGATTGGTGTCCTAATTCTCCCAAAGTCTCGTAGTTTGTAATTTGAACACATTGTTATGAATAAAAAAAGAGTTATTTTATCTGGTATTTACTCATATCCAATAAACAAAGCTCCATGGTTATTGTATGTACACTTAAGCATGTATATGAGATATATAAGTGGATCATGCCTTAAGTGATAACCTAAATAGGTTTGTAGTATAAGGATTAAGAAGGGATACCTAAGCTTGGTGACATTACAGATATGACCCGCTTTGTAGAGGTTTGTAAGTGTTGTGAACTACTACATATGGTAGATCCTGACCATTCATGTGGAGACATGCGAGCGAGGGTGTCCTATACAAAGAGTTTGTATAAGACCGGACTACGAGATGACTAGTCTCTATATATAACGCCGTTGATACTCGAGACTTACATCTCACCTAAACGACCATAGATGACATGACCTCAATCTCAAGTGTTTTGGAAATTCCTGCCTTTGAGGTGTTGGGTTTTATGTCTTAAAATCGTGGTTAGTAAACAATAGAACTTATTCTAAAAATTTAATAAAATTGTTATTGAATATATTGTTTGTTAGAAATCCAATAAACTAAGGTCCCTTGACTGTTACATGAGTACTTGAACTTTATGTGGAGACATACAAGTGGATCAAGTTCGAGTAAATAGTCAAAATGATCTATAGTATATGAATAAGGTTGGATGTCTTATTCTAGTAACACTATTGGATGCGGTCTACTTTGTAGTTGTTACAAAAAGTTGTAAAGTGCTACCAACAAAGTGATCCTAATTCGTTCATGTTGGGACATGAGGAGTGGGGGTATACTGTGCAAATGAGTTTTGTGCAAGATCGAACCACGAAACCATCACTCTTACTTTATAACGCTATTTATTATTTAAGATTGACTATTTTAAAGCCATGACCTAGGTAACTTGACCTTAATTCTGAGCTAACTATGAACTCCTATTTGTTCGGGATTATCCTTTGATCTGCAAACAGTGAGAGTAGACCAACTGCCTCTGCTCAATAAGCTTACCATTTTGGGGATAAGATCAGATGAATAACTGGGGACATAGAGTGCAAGAAGGATTTCACTCCTACCCAATTAGGGATAGTAGAGAGGTTGTTCCCTTCAAATGCTGATTCTAGATCTTGAATAAGAGGCCTCACCCTCTCATTGGCCCGAGAGGGATTCGATTTGTTGATTGGATCACAAATCAATTGTTCATTAGGGGATTAGTGGGACTTAAGGAAAAGAAATAATTTCGGGGGTAAAACAGAGATTCGACCCAGTCGTTATTACAAACAACCTGTGAAGAGTTAACTTACTAATCATGGTTATATCGAGTGGACATAATATATCTATAGTGAGGGGAGTTCAACTATGAGCTTTAGTGGAATCACTCATTAGTTAACGAATGGGGGTTAGATCGATGTAATGAGTTTAGTCGATTAATCTCGGATCATTGGAGCCCATGATCTATAGGTCCGCGAGGTCCCCCTACTAACTCGTAAATGGATTAACTCTAGAATAACGTGATAAGTTAATTTGAAGTGTTCAAATTAGAATTAAATGAAATTTGAGAAATAATATTTAAATATGATTTAAATATTTGAAGATGGTATTGTGTAAAATTGAACTATTTAAATTGTTTAAATAATTATTTATTAAATTTATTAAGAAAATTAATTTATAAAATTAATTTTGTAAAATTAATAATATTTTCAATTTTATTAAAAGAAATTGATTTATGAAATCAATTTATCAAAATTGAAAAAGAAGAAAAATCACAAAATGGAAAATAAGGATTTCCCACGATCTTCATGAAGTAGCTCACGAACAACCCACCTCTTCAAGCTTCATTAAACTCCAAGCATGAGCTGCATCTCATGCAGCAAATCTCTTTACATAAATGTCTGCAATATATTGAAGATATTGGAGTGTTTTAAAAGGAATGCAACCGATGGAATTTCTCTAAAAAATTCTTATAAGAAGGGTGTTCTTCACGTTGGGTTGCTGCTGTGAGTTAGTCTCCAAATTCCCTTAATTCAAGCTTATTTTGAGTCCCACTACTCAATCTAGAGTACCAAGAAGATAGTAGGGAAGATCTTGGGGTGGTCTACAACAAGATTCAGAAGAGATTTGCAGCTGGATTCAAGCTTAGAGGAAGTTCTTCAAAGGTATATCATGAAACCCATTTATTTCTGTTGAAGCATGGTTTCATTTCTGCCAAAATTAATGAACTAGAGTGCTTATTGATCCTGGTTACTTCCGTTGCACGATGGTAAATTCCAACATGAGGGTGATCATTTGATTAGTATGGGTGAGAGTGGCCAGATTGTCAACTCAACATACCTACCTTTTTTATGACTTGTCTGATTTGGGAGCTGGAAACTCAGTTACACAAGATGAAATTCACTCCTTCCCCGATGCAGAGGTAAGTAGATAGATTGCTCCCTTAAGGGCTGATTGGGCTTGAACATAGTGGCCACAACTTCTTTTTGGAATAGAGGACTCAGTCATAGTAGGACTATGACTTATGTTCATTAGAGGGATCTATGATACTTAAAGAGTTAGATGTAACTATAGGGGCATAACGGTTATTGGCCCAACTATACTTACGAGCGATCTGTGAAGGGTCATCACACTGTTGATTGGTTGATATGGATACATAATATATCTGTGGTAAGGAGAGTTCATCTGTCGGTCTTTAGTGGAGTGCCTGGCAGTTAACGAATGATGGATCCCGTGACTAAAGAATTTAGTCAGTTATTCACGTACCGTTGGAGCTTCGAGCTACAGGTTCATAAGCTCCCCTTGGTAGCTCAATGGATTCAAGTTGAGAATCAGTTCTTGGTGTTGATTTGAAATGTTGAGATTGACAAGAGGAAATTCGATTATATATGATATGATCGGTGTGATGTATGAGATACATCTAGTGGAGGATTAATGTAAATGAGATTTTCATTAAGGACCATGAAATAGAAAAAGAACTATGGTTTATATGTTTCATGAGATGAAATATTAAAATTATAGGTTATCAATATAGTTTGATTATCATGTATATTTATAATAATACTAATTATTGGATAATTATATCTTTTTCTCTAATAACCAATTGAGTGGGAGGTTATTGGTAGTTTCATGGCAACCGTAAGATAAAAAGAAATTTTTTTTTCCTATTTTTAGTAGTTGTTGAATTGAGATTTTTCATTCTCAAAATTACTCACGGAATCGCTGTCAAGTGGATTAGATTCACTAAATGATAGCTGAAGAGAGACTTAACGATCGTGGAGTGACACTACACGATAGTTCACTCAGCTGGCCATTAGCTAAACGATCGCGGAGCTTTTGCTAAATAATCACATAGCATTTGTTAAACGATTGGGCATCGTCTATACGATAGACCTTTTCCATCTCCCACTTGCTCAATCGTTTACACAATTGTTCTTCCTCCAGTTTCTTTATCTAACTAAATCCACACAGAGCCCACACTTCTGGATTCTCACACTGAGAATACCAAGGTAGCCATTGTGATGGTGTCGTACTCAACTGGACATAGTTCGAGGTTTTTTGGAGGCCGTTCGTTATGTTCGTGGTGTTCGTGTGGTGGTCGCTGTGATTGTGCTGTGTTGCGATCGTAGTGCTCGAGCGTTTGAAATTGTTGTATTGCTGATTGAACGAGCGTTCGGGATCAAGGGAGATTGAAGATGAGTCTTCAAAGGTATGTTTATTCTTTCCCTTGATCTTTGTTAAGCATGTTGTAATTTTGTACATGACCGCTTAGTTTTCGTTTTTTTACTGTAATTGTTTATGTTCAAATACTATTGGAATTTGGAACGATCATTTCGCTGCTCATGGAAGTCCTCATGTACGATTTCCTTCACGGTCTTATGCAAACTTTTTTTTTGCATAAGATGCCCTCACTTGAATGTCTCCACATGAACGATTTCGGGATCACATCGTTTGTATCAGTATACAAAGTGAGCCGCATCCATAGTATCCCTAGGATGAAGTATCCAATCTCATCCCTATACTTATAGACCTTTTAGGCTATATACTATAACTTGATCCTCTTTTATGTCTCTACATAAAATTAAAGTATTCATACTATAGACATGAGTTCGTTTATTGGATTTTATAACATAGTGAAATTTCAACAATACTTTTATTGATAAATAGAATATGTTTCCAAAATTACGAACTGCGAGTTTTAGGACATTCCCAACAACATACTAGTAATTCATCGCATCAGCTACACTGGAACACTATTCTTAGCCTATGCGATGAATTACTAGTATGTTGGCTGAAGAATGACAATCGTTTCTCACGGTGCTTAGGTAGGCACTGGAACACTTTTCTTAGCCTATGCGATGAACGTCCACTATGCGACATACCCAATGCACCTCAACTGTGAATACTGTGTCGATGCTCACACGTATCAACACATATCATTGGTTGGGCAGTTGCTTGCTTATTCTTCCGACATAGATGCCTGCTTATTCGTCCATAATATCATTTCAGATTTCAATCTTCCGATTCCATAACTCTAATTCTAACCTTTAACTAACTATATTTCCTTTAGTGAATTTGCCCATAAACATCTTAACTCTCTTACCTTAGAATTTGAGCATTAAATTCCTTTGAATAGGTCGAAAATCCCCTTAATCACTCTAGCTTGCCGAGAACTTCTTCAACTTCTTCCAAGCTTTCAGATGGCAATAACACTTCCTCTTAAGTGTAGGAAAATTTTTGGCAAAACAATTTTCTTTTTCGCAAGGCCTATTTATACGTGGGCTTGCATGTAGACTTATTTTAATTAAACATCACCTGGCATGTTAATCCTCGATTCAATGTTTCTAAGGCTGCCACGTAGCCCATTTATTAATTTATTAAGTTGAACTCTTCAGCTCAACTTCATCGCATTGGGCTTGTGGCCACATAAGCCTTTTCCTGGTAATCGCATACTTTTACTCACCGTCGCACCCTCTGAGAGACACCTTCGACGCATTGGTCCATGGCCACCTCATTTTCCAACTTAGCTCTTACCACTTGCATACGAGGTTGGTTGCATAGTGTGTCATAACTCCAACGCATAAAATCCTCCACTTTCCTCTAAGTGTTAACTTCTCCATACTTCACCCGAGAGCTTGACATTCCACACGTAACATATTTTCCTGTCCTTTAAGTACCCAAGAGTATGGCTTCCTAACACTTAGAATATTTTTCCTCATTCAATCATACGTACACATACATTGAGCTTCCTAACGCTTCAAATAATACAAGCATCATAAGTACATAATTAAAAGAGCTTAATTACACAATTAAGAGGACTTAAACATAAATAGCAAGTAAAAAAATTTTAGAGGTTTACATTAGGTCTTTACCTAAGAGGTTTGATATGAAAGTTACTATTATTGAAGAGGTTCAAGACATGACCAGGTTGAGAGTAGATGAACCATTTGGTTTGTTGCTTATCTTTTAGATGTCACTAAATGGGAAAATCAAGAAGAAAACTAAGGGTACTGCTCTTCAATCGTTTGTTAAGGAAAAACTTGTTGATTATGATAGAGAGTTAGAAGATTTTCTTGTTGAATTAATTTCTTTGCTTTCGAAACAGTTTAATTGTGTTCTAAAACATTTCGAAAAGAGGTCTGACACGTCCAACAATAACCAGTTTGGTAGTTCTCCTCCTCCCAAACAATTTAGAACTCAGAGTAGTAAGAAGGAAGCTGATAAGTCAGGTACTTTATTTTTCCAAAAAGAAAAACACTTCAAATGTAGAGAGTATGACGGCTATGGACACTTTCAAATAGAATGTCGTAATTTTCTAAAGAAGTAGGGTAAAAGCTATGTTTTAAATATGTCTGATGTTGAGTTTGAAGACAGCAGTGACTTAGAGGAAGATGTTAAAGCACTTGTTAGTAACATCTCATCTGACACCCTGTCATTTAAGATTTTTGAGTATGATGTGTATGCAGAAAATGTTCACGACACTACCAACCATGGGTCTACAAATCCTTTTTATCAAGCTTTATTTATAACATGGCAAGATGATTAGAAGGCTCTTAATGTGCAAAAAGAAAGAATTGAGACCTTGATTGATGGCAATCATAGGCTTATGTCTATGATTGCAGAGTTGAAGTTAGAACTTTCAGAAGTTAAAGCTGAAAAAGACACTATAAGCAAGAATGTAAGAATGTTGAACATGTTGGGATTGATCTTGGTGACACTACGGATATGACCCGCTTTGTAGAGGTTTGCAAGTGTTGTAAACTACTATAGATGGTAGATCCTGACCATTCATATGGAGACATGCAACGTGTACTAAGCACCCGCGATCGTCTAGACAATAAAATAAACACTTCGTTCTATCGCTTACCAGCACTCCAGAGTTAAACGATCGTTTAGCATTTACTAAATGTTCTAGAAAAATCCAAACGATCGTGTACCTTTACTAAGCGATGAAACCTGAAGTACATGATCGCTTAGCGTGCTCCGTAAAAATCCGCCTTCCGTGATCGTCTAAGTGACTACGATGTTGCGAAGCAATCGCCTAAGCGATCACTTAGCTAGCATCTTCGTATCACATACGTGCGATCACATAGGTAGTAACGAAGCGATGAAGCTTGCTAACTACACGATCGTCTAGTGCGCGCCTTCTACTAAATGACGAGCATGTATACTCCACTATGATCGCCTACCTCCAGTGCCTACGCGATCGCGCAACCAACCCTACGTGATATGGTAAACGATTTACCCCATCGCTTAGCATTAGCTAAACGATCTTTAGAAAATAATACACAATCGTCTAGAAAAAATTTACTAAATGATCGCTTAGTAAAATCCAACGATCGTTTACCTGAGGCTACACGATCCGACTAACGCTTGGTCTTATTCTTGGTTGAGAACTGCATCGCCATGTGCCGAAGCTTTTCACGAACGACTCGACGAACTCAAACTTTTCGAATACAGACTCGATTGCAAAGTTAATTTCAACCAAAAACATAGGGGCCCTTACAATTAACACTTTGTAATATCGAAAGCTTTAACTAAAAATGTAGAATGAAAAATGCGTTCAATTCAGATCTGTAATTTGGAATATCAGAGAACCTAGCTCTGATACCAATTGAAGAAAATCGAAGCGAGATTTCCATGAGTAGCGGAACAAGACTATTCCAAATTAACTCATGAATGAACATATATTTATAGTCGACTTCAATAACAAATGGTTATACAATTCACACAGAGAAATTACAGCATGAATAAACTCAAATGAATAGAGAACAACTCTATGCACATATGAGGATGCGTCTCCACGCTCCGTTGCACGACTCTGATCGAACGACAACAACCACAAGCGCTCGATCTAACACGACCGCAACACAGCATGAACACTTCGCGCTCATCTTAATGATCTTCTTGGTCACGAACTCCTCCATAACACGAACGACCCTCACAGCACCACGAACGGCCTCCAAAAAATCTCGACGGTGTCGAGTTGAGTCTAACAACCAACAAAAGCGACTTGGTATTCTCGATGTGAGAATCCAGAGGGTGGGCTCTGTTCGGACTTGGTATGAGGCAGACGGAGGAGGAAAACACCGATCGCGTACACGATGAGCAAGTGGGAGATGGCGGAGACCTATCATATTAGGTCGATGCGCAATATTTAGATAAAGCTAATCGATCGTCTAGCAAAAGCTATGCGATCATTTAGCTCATCGTTTAGCTTCTTCTGTCACCTACAGATACTACACGGTCGTTTACCTTGGGCCAGCGATCGTCTAGCAAAACTATGTGATGTTTAGTAAATACTGCACGATCATTTAGCTTGCACTTGCACGATCATTTAGCTGCCCAACCGTCGTTTAGTAAAGCTGAATTTACTTGATGACTTCGTGAGTTTTTTTTGCGCGGAAGAAAACTCAAAACCTTTTCAATTGTTTTAAAAAACTTCTTTTTGAAAATAGGAAACCTTTCTTTTAAACTTACGATTACCATGATCTAATACACCCACTCATATGGTTATTAAAAGAAAAATAATTAATTATCTAATATAATATTTATTATAAAATAAATGATAACCATTATCATATATATTTATAACTTATAGTTTTAATATTTCATCTCATGAAACATAATAAACCATAGTTTTTTTTCTATTCATGTACTTAATGTAAATCTCATTTACATTCAATCTTTCACTAGATGTATCTCATACATCATATCGATTATATCATATATAATAAAATACTATTGTCGATTTAAACATTTCAAATTAACAAAGAACTGATCCTCAATTGAATCCATTGAGCTACCAAGGGGACCTTATGAACCTATAGCTCGAATCTCCAACGGTACGCGAATAACTGATTAAACTTTTAGTCATGGGATCCACCATTCGTTAACTGCCAGGCATCACTAAATACCGACAGCTAAACTCTCTTACCCAAGATATATTATGTGTCCTCTTAACTAATCAGCAGTGCAACAACCCTTCACATATCGCTTGTAAGTACAGCTGAGCCAATAACCGTTATGCCCTGTAGTTACATCTGTCTCCTTAAGTACATTGATCCCTCTAATGAACATAAGTCATAGTCCTACTATGGCTGAGTCTGTCCTACTATGAATGAGTCTTCTCTTCCAAAGAGAAGTTGTGGCCACTATGTTCAAGCCCGAAATCAACCTTAAGGAGCAATCTCTCTACTTATCCTGCTTCGAGAAATGAGTGAATTCATATTGTGGATTGAGTTCCCAGCTCCCAGATCAGACAAGTCCCCAAAAGGTAGGCATATTGTGTAATGACCAAGTTTAGGAGGGGTACATAAATGAACGGTATCACATTCGAACGAGAGAGATCCTGAAGACATGAAAGTATGGTTAAGAAAGGCTTAAAAGAATTGAAAGTTACTACCTATACCACAAGGTGCACCCCAAAGGTAGGAGTTCCCAAAACACTCAGGATTGAAGTCGTGTCACCTATGGTTGTTTAGGTGAGATGCAAGTCTCTAGTATTAACGACATTATTATAAGAGTCTAGTCATCTTGTGGTCCAGGTCTTATACAAAGGGGTACATAAATGAACGGTATAACATTCGAATGAGAGGGATCCTGAAGACATGAAAGTATGGTTAAGAAAGGCTTAAAAGAATTGAAAGTTACTACCTATACCAACAAGGTGCACCCTCAAAGGTAGGAGTTCCCACAACACTCAGGATTGAGGTCGTGTCACCTATGGTCGTTTAGGTGAGATGCAAGTCTCTAGTATCAATGACGTTATATACAGAGTCTAGTCATTCTTGTGGCCCAGGTCTTATACAAACTCTTTGTATATGACACCCCGT